>NW_009217263.1:0-7493 GCF_000690835.1 Fulmarus glacialis
TGTTGTAACCCGTGATTTGAGTTGCATGTCGTGGGAATTACTACAGCAGGAACCACCTGAACCGATGGAGGACAAGCCTTACAAGAAGCAGTGCAAGTGCAGCAGTGACCCCACCTGAGCTGGCTTTGGTGCCCAGTAACTCTGTGCGCACGCACACCCGCTTGAGCTGAGAAAGGGAGGGCTGGCCCCTGAATGGACAGTGGTCTTGTGAAGGTTGGTGGCACTAAACGTGCAGCTACAGTGGCGATTATGAATTTAGCATTCTTTTAAAATATGCCCTTTTTTTTCTCCCTTGGGTTAGGGACATAATATGTGTTTCGTATCATGCTCTATGGCTTTGATTTTTTTTTTTTTTTGAGTGGGGCTGCTTGCAGGGGGTTGCTTGCAGGAAAGTACCTGCAATTAAGTTGGTTGGCTGGAGATTATATATACACGTTTAGGAACTGATTTTCATGGCTTTGGTTTTACAGCCTTGCTAATAGTTAGTTAAAAACTGTTCTAGGTAAACAACTGTGTAGTGCCAGGCTTCCAGAAAGAATTGAGTTGTTCATTTCTCTCTCTTCCAAATTGGGGCATTTGAGTTAGGTCACATTTCTAATAACAAAATGGGGGTTTGAACATAATCGGACTTCACAGATGAGCTATTGCTCAGGCTTGAAGGTAACGCCACCATATTTTTGTTTCTTTACCTAACTGGTATTAAATGTAAAAACATAAATCCTTTTCAGTGGGAGAGGAGAAGGGGAGATGGTTTTCATTTGGCACAATTTCCTGTGAGACGTAGTTCTAAACAAGGCCCATATTTACACAAGACAACACAGTTTTACGTGTACTAGTATATCCAGCACATTTTAAAATTGTTTAGCCAGCCCCGGGTATTAAATACCTTCACAATAAATGTGTTTAATAAAAGTAGATGAAGTTTGAAATAATTTTTGAATAATTTTACAGTAGAAACACCAGTTAAATCAACCCCATTGCAGTAATAAATGTCACAAAAACAATTAATTATACTTGCTTGCCACTGCAAAATCAATTGTGTAACTGTTCTTCTAAAACTGACTTTTACATTACTAAATCCTAAACACTACACTTCTGTAACTTGTCAGAATCAGGTTTTGGTTAATAGATATTTTCAGTGATGTAATGGGAACTTCTGGCATGGAGTCAGAATATAATGGACTGTGATTAATGTTTTAATAAGCACTTTTCTTCTACTTATGATGCAGCAGTGAAATGGTTTCCTGCTTAGATTGATAGAACAGCAGGTGTGCGTACATACTTTTTTCTTTAAGTAAGAATAAGTTTTTCAATTCTTCTGCTTGAAAATACTTAATGTTTTTCCTTGAGTCAAATGGTGCTGATTTGGGGTTTTCAGTTTGTTTGTTTTAAATCCAGCTATTGCTGATATTTGTCATTTGGAAGTGGACGGTGCCGTGGAAACCTTTTCAGTACTGAAAATAATTGCTTTGCAAAAGAGGAAACTCATGAGTTTAAAAAATAGTTTTGATATATTGATGTTTTCTTCAGTGAAAGGATTTGTTTAAAAATAGTGTTAAAGTAATTCAAAAGTGTGCGAGAACAAAGTATGGTGTTGAAAATATTAGCAGGTTAGATTTATTATTTAAGTTGATGTAATACACTTGCTACATGCTTGGTTACTTTTGTACTGGAAGTGGTTGTGGTTTTTTGTATTTTAAATATTTCTACCAAAAAAAAAAAAAGGTCTATTTTAGTCACTCTTTTTAATAACCCATCAATCCAGATTTGTTGCAGGGATAGGTTTTTTGCTTAGGGATCCACTCAGCTGCTGCTGATGGAGAGGTGGTGTTTCCTCTAAGATGCTGCTTAAGGTGAGCACATTCTCTATGCTCTCAATGCTCTACTAATATCAGGTGGTGGTTGCTCACTTGCTCTTGGCTATTCCTCTGGTAACTGCAGAGCACAAGGACTACCTTCTGTTGAAAAGAAAGTAGTCTCTTTTCTTTCCTTCTCCTCTGTCCTTGTAGGCTGGATAGTAGCAATGCATATACCTGTGAGGAGGAGAAAGCAGAGGGCAAACCCTGTAGAAAGAGGAGGTCCCATGTCTTGCCTATTGCTGGCATTAGTCCACTAGGCATGTGTCCAGGCACCTCTGTTCTGTCATTACAAAAAGTCAGGTGAGCCTTTCTGGAAGGATAGAAAAGGTGCTGTGGTCCTGGCTCCAATGCAGGTACTCTTCTTTGGAGTCTGTTGACATTAATAGAGTTTCAAGATAACAGGTAGTTTCTCCACGTCTTTGTTCTTTCCCCTAAACCTGGGAATCTTACTGACTCATCTGTTCTCAGGAGCATTGACCCATGCTTTAATTTTTCCACGAACTTTGGAAAAAATGCAGATATCGGCATACTTATGTTTTTAATATTTATTAAGAATTTCCCAAACAACCTCTATACCATGGTTTTATGCCAACTCCGTGTACTCGGGTAGCATCTGCCTTGCATAGAGAAGGTTACTTGTGTATTTCCTTTATTTGCTACCGCTGCATTTGTCTAGTTCGCCCTTAAAAAGATGCAGAAGGTGAGTTCTGGCTGCTATCTTTATTTCCTGACTCTCTTCCAGAATTCATGAGGAAATGCTCATGAATAAAGCCAAAAAAAATCTACACCTCTTCTCCCCTTCCTGTCATTAGAAGGTTCCCTCTCTCCTCCTCCTCTTTTCACATTTAGGCCCTGATGGATTGCGCAGACTTCTTGCTCTGTTGTCACTGATTCTGTTAATTGTCAAAAAGTATTCCAGAAATGAGAGAGGAGGTCTGCACTCTGAGGCCTTCTCAAAACTTGGATGGATGAAGGCTGTGCTGTTCCAGATTCTCTTCAGCACACAGTTAATTTTGGAATGAAAAGTCCCACAGATACAGAGTCTGCAAAAAATCTGAAATATGGAATGAAAATCTTACCTTTTTTTAATTTCTTATTCCATGATGTAGGTGCATCCTGCTTTTTTTTTTTTTTTTCCTCACCAGAAGAGCAGCAAGTATTGTTGGGAAAGTGTGAGTACAATAGGGGAGTTTGCTTTCAAGAGCCTGCTGTGAACGAGTGGTACTCTGCCACGAGGAGTCTAGGCCATAGGATCCTCCTTCTTGATATTTTGGCTTTTGTCAAAGAGCAGTCACTGAAGTAACTATTTTTGTGAGGCTGCTCTCCCATTCTTGCTCACCCAGAAGTGATCTGTAGACTTCTTAGGTCTACTGAATTCAGTCAATTCATCCAGCCCTTAAATCTGCTTGGAAAAGCATGGACCAGCAGAAGAACATATAAAGTGGTGTCCAATTCTACAAGCACCTGAGCAATCAGTAGTGTTGTAACAGCTGGTACTGACCCTGGAGATGACAGCAATGATAATTCAGTGCAACTGCCCTCCTCACCATTTTCATGAGGTCTCGCAGCTAATGCCACCAGACTCCTTCCCTGCCTTCTCCCAAGAGCTGTAGGAAGTTCATATGTTCCCGGACTTGTTTTTGGCTCTAGTGTCAAAATATTATTCTGAAAAATTCTCATTGAACTTGCTCGGGTGCTGAGGGCGGCAAGTTTAAAAATAAATAAAAGCTCAACATAGGTCCAGTTCTGCTCCCGGGCCTGGCACAGGGGATTTGTAGTGGCTTCAGTGGCAACAGAATTAGGCCTACAGAAGTACCTTTAATGTTCCTGCCCTTGGGCAGTATGTGTGGATAATACTTTCTTTTGCAACACAGTGGATGAACTGTGTGTGCTCACAGGCACTTTCATATAGTTGAGGAGTGTGCTCGACATGGCTCAGGGATGTTTGCAAATGGAGCAAAGGAATGTGGCTACCTGTATGACAGAGAGCCGTGGCACTGAAGCAGTGCGCTAGTGCTGCAGGCTGTTTGTCGAGGTAATAGCTTGGCCGAGTTAGTAGGTATTTGGCTTTACTGGGAGCTACTGGCTGCTGGCTGACTTTCCTATATTTCAAAACAGAAATGCTGAAAAACTATCTGGAGCTATCTGCTAATATCAACTGCCTGTGTGTTCTACAGTAGCAGGTTTTACAGGCTGTCTGCCCTGAGAATTTAAGATCAGAAAAGAAAGGAAAATCAATGTCTTTTAATGCTATTTTTATCCTTTTAGAAAAATACTTTGTGAATGGGCATAGCAAATACGTGAGATTTAAGTGCTCATATATGGGTCTATTTCATGCCTTCCTCATGCACGTGCGCACCTCTTGTTTCCGTGGGAGTAGCGGAGCTGTAATGGAGTTTAATGTAAGTGTCAGCATCTGCCCAGCAGCCCTGCTGAGGGATGACAGGTAAGTACAGCAGGGCTCTAGTGTAGACCTCCGGAGAAGGAGCTGATTTCCCCACTATGTTGCTGTCCTTGGGTGAGCTTGGGAAGGCTAGTAAGGTCAGATTTCTGAAATCTACGGTAGTTATACATCTAAGCTCCTTATGGGGCCTGTCCTTCGATTTTACTATTTCTTTTTTCTTCTTCCCTCTTTTTTTTTTTTTTTCCATTGGTGCTTGGTTCATTATCTGAAAAATAGGATTATTTGTTTTGAAATATTAATTCTCAGGCACTGGGAAGTACTTGCTGCTTAGAGTAGAGAGGACCACATAAGCTGGAATGGCTGGTGGAGGTGATAATACAGGCGTTTTCAAAAATGGTGTTTTCAAAGAATAGTGCATCCTCTATTTTGGGCTGCTTTGAAGGATGGTTATTTGCAAGAAATCCCAGAGGTTTTGTTGACTCATTACTTATATTTTGGTTTTATTCAGCATTTTTTGCCCTTCCTGAGGGCTCCAACAGCTGAAACAGCATCGTCTTGCCACACGGCAGTTTCAGCTGAGTCTGGTGTTTGAAATGGCAACACTGCTAAATGTTTCAGCTGCCAGTTTCCTTAAGAAAGCAAAAACAATATGAAAAGCAAGAAATACAAATAAAGGAGACGCTTTAAAATACTTATGATGTAAAAAGAAAAAAATCAAACTAAATAAAAAAGGTTCAGAAGACATGCTAAATTTAGCAAAATTTCTAGGAAACAGACATCGAAATAAGCATGTCTGCTCCTTGAGTCCCTTCACCTTCTTTCCTCCCCCCTTTTCTCCAACCCACACATAAACTCATTGATTACATTTTTTCTTAATGAGCTGTTTCCAAAAATTTTGCTTTTCCTCTGGTAAAAGGTTTGGATGCTCCCAGAAGAATAGCTGCCACATGGTGAAGGTAAATGTAGTGGGGGGATGTACTTCCTTGCACAGTGGTGAAGAAACTGCAGTGGTACCATTAATTCTTCCAAGAAGAGGGAGGACTTAGGGCATCAAAACTAACTGCCTTGAGGGCATGCTCTGTGCACCCAGAAAAGCTGTAATTTCTGCTGGAATGATTTTATTGATATATATGTTTGTGTGTGTGCATATGTGTATATGCATATTCATTATATATCATTTTACATTTACAATGTAATAACTCCTTGTTGTTACTGCAGTCGTATTATTAGGTGTTTCTGTAGGCATGTCAATGCACTGATTGTTTTAGCAACTACAGCTGAAGATAGGTGTTTTGCCCCAGAAGAGAGAAGCTAATGCTCAGAGAACTTCCTGCAGAAAAACAGGTTGAATACTGAATGGACAAAGGTAACATTTTCTAGAGCAACTAATTGAATGAAGAGTCTGTCTTGCTAGTTTTAATGAACTGTAGGCTCTGAATTGATTAAGAACACGTACTAGCTTAGGATAATCAGACTAGAGAAGGAAAGGTGTTGGAAACACGGTGTTAGTGCAAAAGGATGTATCGGTGCACGGGGCAGCATGTGCTGTTTGCAAAGGTGCTTGCAGAGCCACAGAGGAAGAGACTGACTGTGCAGAGAGACGGATCAGATCTGATCCTACCACAGATTCTTCTATAGCCTTTGTTAAATCAGGTAGACTAAAATCCTCAAAGGCAGTTAAGCACCAAAATACCTTTGGAGTTTGGCTTCAGTCCATATGTAAATCCTTCTTTTTTTTCTTTCCTCCCCATTCCCCTGCTTGATACTACTTTGTGTATGTATCCACCTCCGTAGCTACAGAAGTAACCAGAGCTCACGTTTTTTAAGTTGGCCACCATTAGCTCTATGTTGTTTCCAGTATTAATTAATTTATGTGGTGCTGTGTCTTGTGTGACCTGTGTTCTTTGCATGACCTTTGCTATTAAGCTGTCTCTAGTTGGAAGAAGTCCGTATGAGTAAGTGCTACAGATTAGCCTGAATAATTTATCTCTTTTCCCAGCCCCCTCAGATTTTTTGACAGCTGTGCATTTTACAAGGAGTGACTTTTATATTTTCTTTTAAATCGTAGATGAAAGTTGTTGAGTATCACTGGGATAAAATGAGATCCCTGCAGGGAAAATACCTCATCAGATGATGAATCCCCATTTATACTTATTTCTTGAAATCTGTCAGTGTAAATTGTCCTTAAATATTTTTTGGTATAGCTCCTATGAAACTAATTTGAATGTGGTACTTTAAGAAAAAAAAAATTACTGCCTGTTTTTGTTATAAACATAAAGGTGAGCTTGATCTTTCTTTCCTTTTCATTGAGGTGAGTCACTGAGGGATGTTTTAGTTCTTGGGGTGAAGAAATTCGAGACCAGTGTTGGTTAAACAAATCTGTAGGTCAGTGTGGGTGCATTAAATGGACAGAGCATATAGTGGAAGCTTTTGCACTCTAGTGGGATTAAAGGATAATAACTCTGATGCAAAAAGAGAACTAACTCAGGAGGAAGACCCATAGCATTCCTGTGAAAATCTCACCAAATCTTTTTTCCTTGAAAAAATGGAATGTGCTTTTTGTACAAAAAGTCAGGAATTTGCATTGATACAGCTTTAACCCTCGTAAAGAGTTACAGGGAAGTTGTGTAAAGCTGCACTTGTGGTAAAGTGTGTGTGGGGGCTATGTTTGAGACAGCTTCTAGGGCGGCTTGGACTTGGGTGCGCTCCCGTGTGTGTTGGAATAGCACAGAGGTGGTCTGGGAAGAGCCGGCTCTGCTTCTCCTGTGGTATTTGCTCTTCTGTGGCTCCAGCTGATAGAACCTTTGTAGTACAAGAAGTTCTCAGTCATGAAGGGCATCTCATTAGCTCGTAGTAGATTTATGTTCCAAACTATTATTTAAGTCCTTGAAAACTTCCTTAGCACTTGTGTGGCAGATAATGCAATACTTCTACGTAGCTACTTTAAAGTCAACTTATTAGAGTGCTTGTCTTACTGATGGGGGAAATCAATACGGTCCGTTGCTCTCTTCCCCTAAATCACATCAGCAGTCTGTCAGATGTGATGCACTGTGCTTGACCAACTCACTAGAAATTATTAGCTTTATTTTAGTTAGTAAAGAAATTTTATTTGACCAAACCCTATTTCTCACCAGAATGTCAGAGTGCCTTTGGTGAGTAGAATATAGCTTTTTGCTTCAGAATAGATCCATGCCCAAATAAAAGTGACTGTTTTTCTTCTGAGATACGCT
>NW_009217263.1:7517-37648 GCF_000690835.1 Fulmarus glacialis
AAAAACTGAGAAGTATGGGTCCGCAGAGACCCTGACGTTGTTTCCCAATTATGCATCCAGCGAGTGCTCCCAGTTCTTGGCTGCCGTATGGGAGAGCTGGAGTACTAGTCCAGTTGCTTTTAATGGTCGATTATGAAAAAATGTATTCCGATAAAGGAGTTTTTTCAACACTTGCATTACCCACCATGCTGCTATGTATTAATTTATGTTTTAACTGAAGAACTGCATTAAGCACATTGTATGCATTATCTTTCTCTGCTCTGCTGCCTTTAAGTAGGAGGTTTATACACTGATGTGCAACAAACACAAACATTAAATTGGGACTAATGGGAAATGAGTTTGGACTTGAGTTACAGTGACCATAGAATGTGATGAGATCTGGCACTTGGTTTAATGATGCCGAAGGGTGGCATGACATGTAATCTAATGACATCGCATTGTATGGTGTTGCATAAAGCACTAATATTTTATGTAGTCTCAAAAAAAGAAAAAAGCTTGATTATAACATTCAGTGCACGTTTGTGCACAAACATGCATATACCTGTTTATGGCTGTATGTTAAAGCAGTGGCCCACACTGTTTCTTAAATTTCTTGTTACAGCAAGGAGTTTTTATATCTTAATAATGTAAGAAATTAAGCAGTTCCAGAGCACAAAGCAGGAAAATTACCTTCTTTAATTTTCTACAGATGTTTATGATGATTGAAGACTAAAGGAGTTTTATAATGAAATAGCAAATTGCATGAAAGAAGTTAAACTTCAGTACAAAGATACACTGTATTTCACTATTCTAGGGGAGTGTATCGTGTACTAACATAATAATCACTCACCTCTTGTCTTGCAGCTTTTTGACTTGACGTAGCCATGGAACTTCCCTTTAAAGCACGGTAATTTCTTTAAAGCCCATTTGATCTGTCAAGTAGGTGTAGAAGCTTGTGTCAGACACGAAGAAGATAGCAGATTTGCCTCTGACAGATGATACAAATACAGTGAAGTTAATTGACTTCGCCAGGGGAGAAAATTCTTCTTCCCAATTATGTCAAATGCCAGACAACTTTTCAGAGGTGGGGAGGGAAACATGTCTAAACGACAATACTGACTGCTTTTCTAGTAGGTGCTTTCTGTGCTTTATTTTTATTTTTACTTTTTTTTTTTTTTAATTTAAGCTTTCAGGGATAAAGTAATAAAATCAACTAGCTCAATTGCATCTTTGTTTTGGGATTCTCAGACCTCATAAATCTATTGCCCTTCTGTGGTCCTCTAGGATTTTCTGCCTATTTTTGTGAAGATAGAAACTTGCAGGATACTCTGTGAGGCATTGAAGTCGTAGACTTTTTATTTTTCTGCCAATTTTAGCTGTTCTGCTTCTTTGACTTCATATTGGTATAACTTAAACCCTGTCAAAGTCAACAGGTTTCTGTCACATTCTAAGTTTTTAGTATTTGGAAGGCAAAGGAGAGAGGACTGGGCTTTTTACTTTGTTCGTTAATCCCTGGTCAGGACTATAGCCTGTCTCATATATGAAGTTCTGTAGTTTTGTGTTCCAGCACCACATGATTCTTTTACAGAAATTTCCTGTCAGTGGAGAAGGAGCCAGCAAGGCTGTCATGGTGGGGGTTATTGTTCTGAGGAATAAAACTCCATTTTCTCCACTCTGACACCTTTTCCTCCCTCAGCTCAGTTTTTGTTTTTAGTTCGTGGGTTTTTCTACTGCAACTCACAATAAGTATTATTGCCAAGAAATGATAAAGACAATAAAAAAGGATTGTTGTAGGCAACTTTTTATTCTATATCACCTGCTTCTGAGGTTGGGATGCATGACAGAGCACAGTGGTGGGCAATACATGCACGTGCATTTTTGTGTATGCACACATTTATACAATCAGTTAGTATCCCCAACAGGGTATATCTGTATTATGATTCTATGATTCTATCTCTCTATGATATATTAAAGTTCATCTGTAGTGAGACTGGGTAACCAGACTGCATTCCCTCTCTCCAGTAAGTACTACAGGTGGTCACATGTTGCAGCAGAACAAAGATAAAACTGTTCCAGGAGTTAGTTTTTACAGGCTAGGAAGACCTGCCTGGCTGGCAAATGTTAGGTTTCTGTCCACTGGATGGGTTTCTTTCTCACTGGATGAGCCCTTTAAGTCATCAAGACTGAGGATGGTTGCTTTTAATTAAGGCTGCAAGGTGATCAGCATTTTTTGGGGAAGAAAGAACAAAAGAAGTCACAAGCCTGTCTTCAGCTTTTTTTCACAGTGAAGGTAGAATCTGCTTCCAATGTCCTTTTCTTTTGTAGCACAACTCTAGTATATATAGCTGGCCTTTTTGGGTCTTACTGTTCAGTAACTCTTATGGCTTTTTCAAGAGTATGTTGGTAAATCTGACAGTGTTTATATTGTGTGTGGTTGGGGTTCTTGTTATTTATTGGTAGTGTTTGCTTTACAAAAGTGCCTAGGAACATATAACACAAGTCCATCGTACTAGACACTGTACAGTGATTTAGAGGTGTGTGGAGGAACAGTCCATGCCCCAAACTGCCTAGAAGCGGAGGATGCCATCTTTAAAAGAAAAAAATTAAATAACACGCAACAGTAACAAACTAGCTCCCTTTTATTTCTCCTGCACTTGACTCTCTTCTTGCTAAATGTGGCAATACTATCAAAACTTTTCATTCTTTTGGCTTCTCCCTGTCAGTATAGCTGTTCCAGACCTTTCAGTGGCAAAGAACTCCATTCAGTTTGCGGATTCCAACTTTTTACTCATCCTTGCATCTGGTTTTGTTGCTTTAAAAGCTAGATATTTTCAGATTGACACAATATTGATCACAGTTGCATTTGGTTAAATTTGAGGTTAGTTTACATGAGTCAATGATGAAATTTCATGTGACACTCTTTTGGACATCAGGCATTCATTATCTTTAAAATCATTTTTGAGAAACTTTATTCAGCCACTAAATGTACTTTTATTAAAACAAGCCCTTAGTATGCGTAATTTAGATCATTAGAATCATGGTATGTTTGTTTTTTCACATTTCTTGGAATGTGCTTTCAGTTTAGCTAAACAACGTTCTATTTAGGGCATAATTTTAAGAATAATTTTTGTAATTCTGGCAGCAAATGCTGTAACATTATAATTATGCCATAAGCATTCAATGTTTTTCCATCGTAAGCTGGCTATAATCCCAGTTCTGGAATACAGCTTTCTTGTTGCTCTTGTTTCTTCAAGTGAAGGTGCAATTTTGTCCACAGAAACGATTTCTTAATGAAGTCCACCATTTGGGTTAGTTACATACTAAAGCAGTTCAAAAAGAAAAGTCTGTCTTTCCCTCTGAAGTCATAAATGATTTTTGAACTTTTCTTAAAGTAAATTCACTTTTAAGAATGAGTCAAGCCAGCAGGTACTGTTCAGAAACAGACTTGATTCTTGCATATATTAAAATATTGCTCTCATTTAACCATCTTAATTTAAAAATGGGAACTAGTTAAATCAATACAATCTAGTGACGTTAACATACCTGTTGTGTTGTGGATTTTAAAGCAAAACAGGACCTAGTGGTATACCCCAGGGATCAATATTGGGACCAGTTCTCTTCATTACTGCCTGGCTGATGGGAAAGGGTGCATGCTCAGCAAGTTTGCAGGCAATATAAAGTTCAGAGGAGCAGCTCGTGCACCAGATGGTTGTGCTGCCCTTCAAAGGAACCTCGACAGGCTGGAGAAGTGGTCTGACAGCAATCTCTTGAAGCTCAAGGAAGAGAAATGCAAAGTCCTGCACCTGGGGAGGAATAACTCCATGCACCGGTGCAGGCTGGGGACTGACCGGCTGGAAAGCAGCTTTGCATAGAAGGCCTTGGGGCACACCAAGTTGACCATGAGCCAGCAATGTGTCCTTGTGGGAAAGAAGGCCAACAGCCTCTTGGGCCGCGTTAGGCAGAACGTTACCAGCAGGTCGAGGGAGGTGATCCTTCCTCTCTGCTCAGCACTGCTGAGACACATCTGGAGTGCTGGGTCTAGTCCTGGGCTCCCCAGTACAAGAGACACGGACACACTAAAGTGAGTAAGGACTTGGGCTGTCTGTCGTGTGAGGTGAGATTGAGGGAGCTGGAACTGTTTAATCTGGAGAAGGGAAGGCTCAGAAGGATCTTGTCAATGTGTGTAAATACCTGGTGGAGGGCAGGGAGTAAAAGGAACAGAGCCAGACTCTTCTCAGTGGTGCCCAGTGAGAGGACAAGAGGCAGTGGGCACAAACTGAAATACAGAGAATTCCATTAAAACATGTTTACTGTGAGGGAGATCAATCACTGGAACAGGTTGTCCAGAGAGTTTGTGAAGTCTTCCTTCTTGGAGATACTCAAAACTTGACTGGACACGGCCCTGAGCAACCTGCTTGAGTGACCCTGCTTTGAGCAGGCGGGCTGGATGGAATGATCTCCAGATGTGCCTTCCAGCCTCAACGCTTCTTGGCTTTATGGCCTTTATGTCCATCTGCTCTGACTCTGCATGACAAGATGATAAAATTTCATCAAATAATCTCAGCATCAAGATTCGTAAAATAACTCTGTATATAAAATAGAGAGATTGTTTCTTTTAAATTGCAGACTTCTAAACCAGAATCCACTAGAAAGTGTCTCTTTGTCAGCAGGCTATCTTTATCATCTTAATTACTTTAGAGTCTCAGAGGTTGTCCATGAGCGTAGTCCACCAGTTTCTAAAGTGGTGTCTTAGATGCTGAGGCTTGAGTCGCCATCAGGTGTGGGCTTGCTAACATGAAATGAGTGGAGTTGCATTGGTGTAAGGCACGATGAGTCAACCTGAGGTTTCAAAGAGATGATCTAGTTTTAAATTGGCTTTCTGTTCATATATTGCCCTGTCAGTTACATACTTTCATTACTGAGTTTAAACATTTTGGGAAGAAACAAGTACTGAAATGAAAAGCTGCGTCTGCTTGTAAAATAGAAGCAAATTGTCATATTGTCCTGCTGGTCTCACTGGTGTGGTCAGGCTCCCATGTGCTCCCTTTTCTGCTCCTGGGGAGGGACTGCTGAGGTGGAGGGAACATACTGGGTCTGACCGAGTAGAGGTTTCCTTATGTTAAATGCCTTTCTCTAGTTCTTATTCAAGATAAGATACTGAACTTGGATAATGCCAACCAGATAATTAGTCCAATTGTCTGTAGCAAAGCGAGTGGCGTTTGCTGCTTCGTAGCAAAAAGCAATAGCATTTGTTGTGCCTTTGATCTCTATAAAGTGCTCTGATGTGGTGAGATCATCTTGAGGAAGCACTAACGGGTCTTTCCTTGGATTTTGTATTCAACTCATTGTAAAAGGAAGAAGGAAAAATGGAATTGAATATGTGCTTATTGTGATAATTCATTTCAGTCAACAATTAGCTTGTTTTTCAAAGTTGTTGTACAGGACTTGGTATTGGAATGGCATATTGGTGAATGACTTTTTCACTGAAAATTAATATGTCTGTCAGCTTTTCACTATGGGGCTAGTTTTGCTTTCCAGAGCAGTAAGGCTCCTGGCTTCCGTTTCAAAACTAATTTTCTTTATCAATGTATTTGCTTATGCGTCTTGATAATCCTTCCAGTTACTGCTTTAGAAGATGTGGGAAGGGGAGGAATACTTGTTCCCTGAAGGTTGCTGTAAACCAGTCATTGCTCGTATGATACTCGATGAATGAAATATTTCCATACACCATAAAACTTTATCTCAAAGAAAGTCTTGAGAAGTTAAAATAATGGTAAATATTCTGTAGGCTAACTCTTGCAAGGGCTAAATAGCCTGGCCTTGATCCAGGAAGGCACTTAACAATGTGCTTAACTTTAAGCGCATTGAATATTCTTACTGGCATGAGTGAAAAATCAATGAGACTACTCACATGCTTAAAATAAGACATGTGCTTAAGTGTCTTTCTGGACCTCAGCCAGAGCGTTCAGCCTGCGAGATGGGCTGAATTCTAATTGTGGGCAAAAGCCAGTAGTGTTTCATTTTGCTTGTCTTGTGTGTTTCTGAAGAATTCATTGATATTGTCTGTGTTTATTTTAATTGGCCTCCATTTCCCATCTAAGCCCTACCAACTCCAAAGCTCTGGGAGTAAAATAGATGTGCAACTTAGGGCTGTCAAACAGCTTGTCAGGGATAGTACTTAGACTGTATATATTGCTATAGAGCAGGAACTGAACTTCAGAAAAGCTGGGAAAAGATGAGGTGAAATATGATTGTTTTCTTTGGTAGCCAAGGTTTTAATATAGAGAGAAAATGAAGAGGAGAGAAGAGAAGGGCTGGTGACACATCGCACCTTTTCAGTTAACATAGTTGCTTCTTAGGAAACATTAAAGAATGCAGACAGATGCATTAATAATCTGCTGGCAGTGGCTGTAGCCTTGGCAAGTAGGCTTTCCTACCTACTATTGATTTTTCCGACTCTCAGGCAGCAATTTGCAATGGGTGGCTTGATCCCTTGCCCTCAAAATGGGCAGTGAGATGAGCTGTCACGGCCAGAATAATTTTTACTTTCTAACCAATCCCTCCTGTTTCTTCAACAGCATCTTTTACTGCTTAGATGACAATTTCCATTGCTGACAACTGTGAATGATAAAATATACTGTATTTAAACACAAAAAGCCTCCCATGTCTAGAGGTGCAAAATAACCCACCACAAGGCTACTGAGCTCTTCGTTGGCCCCAGCTACCCTTGTAGAACCCAGCCCTCAAGCATTGTAAATCTGCAACATTACTGGTTCGCAAGTGTAAAAGCAGTGGAACCACAGTGATCTAGAAGAAATCTTTGCTGTCAACTCTAACTTACTTGTCGAAGGAAATAGTGTGTTGTTCTCCCCCCACCCCCTTTTGTTTTTCAACATCTAGACATTGCTTATATTCTACTTCTCCTCTCTGTTTATGGCTTCCTCCTTACATCTGACATTGCCGTTTCCCTTCTTTTCTATCCAGGTTGTTAGAGCTCACACAGCAAATTCTTCTTCATATACTGTCTTTGAGTTGTGATTGCTGATATTTTTTCACTTATCTTTTTTTACTGGAAGTTAAATGTTTTGTTTCCTGATTTTAATTTGATGTAGACCAGATGAGAGAGAAGCTTAGAGTAGTTGAAAGTAGAGTGGCCAGACTAGAAGAATATCAAGCGTAAACACTTTTTAAAGGGTTAAATATGTAAAACTAGAAGAAACCAGTTGACACCATGGAATTTTCTAGGTAATTACAAAAGTATCTCCTGAAAATGCATCTCCATGAAGGAGCAGCTGCCATTTTTAGGAGACCGCTTCCACAGTGAGTCTTGAGGAGTTTTCAATGAGTTTTGCTTGTAGGTTGTTGGTTTTCTTTCAGCTGCAGAAGTGTGCTTGCTATAGCACTCCAAGCTCGGTTTCAAGTATCTTTCAAGGTAACTAGCAGTGTATGTTTTTATTGTGTACTTGCCCTAATGGCCATTTATTTCTTTAAACTGTGAATTCTTCTTTTACTTAAATGAAAGCTTAATAGAATCACTTGTCACATACAGAATTCCACCTGAATTGAATGAGAGGTGATTTAAGGTTCAAGTTTAGAAGGTGTATTCAGATTCAGGGATAGCCAATGATCTTTTAAACGGTGAAATGATGTGCGCTAAAGATGTCAGAGCCAGAATTAGAACTGGAAGAGTGGATGGAAAATGGTATTTTATGGCTATTTTGCTTTCAACTGTTTTTCCCTTAGCTTTTCTGAAATGGGCTATCAAGCTTAAGTCTAGGTCTGTGAGTGTATCTGTTTGCAGGTGTCTTCAATGTGACAGAGCCTTCTGCCACCTAGTGTTAATGTGAGTTCTCTCCTCAGCAGGATATCAACAGATAATTTATTACATGTCATTATTAATTATAATCCCCCCCCCCCAATTGCTAGGCACTCTCTGTGAACATTTGAAAATGCAGTTTCTGCACCAGAGGGTTTCAGAATCAATTCAATTGGTAGGCACAACTTCTTAGGATACGTTTATTGAGGATGCAGTTTGCAAGGTGGGTCAAGTTTTTATACAAATCATCCATGGAGAATTTCAGTAACTGTGAATGTCACTCCTCTCTAACAACTCTGTTAGCACTTTTCTCCCCCAGGTGAAACTAAGGGATTCTGCCTAACTCAGCACACTTCTGCTTTGATATCTGTGCTCCTGCTGGTTCAGGAAATTGTATTAGACTGAAAGAAGCAGAGAATAAAAATTAATTCAACAGAAATTATATAAAATAAAAACCGATTGCATTTAGACACTTAACTCATTGTCTTTTTAGAAGAGTAAAATGAAAATCTCCCATCATCACTGCTTTTTCCCCTCTAGAAATTCCACCAGGGCACAATAGAGAAGGACAATAAAATCCAGAGAATTACACTCAGATTTCACAATAGAAATGTCAAACTGTTAAAATAGAAAAATAGGCTTAAAATGATACTTTATATTTAAGCCAAATAATAATAGCTCCTACCATATGTTGACAGATAGGAGGAAACTTCTTAGGATTGAAGGAGTGGTTTTTTTCCTTCATTCCCCTATAAAAATATTTTCAAGAGAACAGAGCAACTCTAACCTCTGTGAGCTGTCTTTGACTGCTCTGTGATACAGAGTGGGGCTAAACGGTTCCTTTGCAGGTTGGTGTTCGAGAGCTTGGCCAAAAGGCTGCACATGACTTGGGCAGATGCTTCTAATTCTTAACCCAGCCATGGTTTTGAGGAGAAGCCCTCACTCCTAGCTCCTGCCCTCCTCTCTTTTCTCCCTCCCACCTCTTCCAGGCCTTCTGAGGAGCAAATGCCAGCATGGCTGAGAGCTGTAAACTTGATCCTCAACATCAGACTGAAATGCTGACCTGATCAGCAGCAACCAGAACCTGAAGAAGCGGAGGGTCTAATGCATTAGAGCATTAGTCAGCTGTGATACCAGACAGGCTGGTTTTTTCACCTTGTTTTGACCTGAACAGTCTCATCTTCTTTAAATAGTGTCGTTCAAACTGCAATCTTTCTGCTTTCGACAATTACGCTTTTCAAATACTGCCTAAAGAAAATAACTTTGGGTTCTTATTATCTCAAATGAATAACTACGAGCACAGAGCAAGTTTTTAACTTGCTCTGTGCTCGTAGTTATTCATCTGAGATAATTATTAGGTTTGGCGGCTTACTTATCTGATCAGTATCAAAGGTTAAAAACCCTCTAGAAATTCTTGTGCATCTTGTGCTATTTTGTTTCTGAGTCATATTAAACTGGAATTACCATATAGCATGAATTCATTGCTACTCTGTCAGAGCGGAGAATGCTGCGTCACAATGAAAACAGAATAGACCGGCTGACCTGGGGAGACAGTGTTTTCAAAGCTGTGGTTATATACAGCTTTTTCTTTGTTCAGATGATGTTTTTTCCATTAGAAGTGATTTGGGGGCAAAGCCTGTGGCTGTGGTAAATGCATTTCTGATGTTATTTTCCTCGTCTCAGTCCTTTATGCTGGCGGGGGGGAGAAGGTGATGTTTCTTTCCCCTTAGGTCCAGTCTCATCGTTCTTACTGAGATCGGTACCCTGCAGTGGCATTTCAGAGCTGTGCAACAGGGCAGGTAGATGGAGGAGGCAAACTGGGGGAGGGCGTAGGGGCGAAGGAGACTGTTGACCTCCATTAGTCTACAGCCTGGCTGTGACCATGCCTGACACCCGAGTCACCCAGGGGCTCTGTCCTCCCCTACTGGGACTAAAACCCAGTCCTCCAATGTGAAAAAAACTCTAAAAGTGTGCCAGCCAGTCCATTTTCCAGCTTCGGCCCAAAGTCAAGGTCCTTGCCAGAGTGTCTGGGGCAAAAATATTTCCTCTCTGCTTGTGGCAGGCCATCCTGTACTCTGCAGTTGTGGTGGAGCTGTGACCGTCCTTGTGGTCTGTTGCCACAGAACTGCGTATCACGCAAAATGTACTGAAAAAGGGGGGAAAAAGGTCTGTGCATCTTCATCCTCTTTCTGTAGGTGTTCCTGACTGAGTGCTCTGTTCAGAAGGGGCTCCGTTTGCTTCACAGCTGCATAATTTACATGGAAGCTGGTCCAGGAGGAATCTCTTTCATACAGCTTGCTCAAAGCCCCAGTTCATCAATATGGATTGCTTGCCGTGCACTGGGGGATTTAAGGTACGCAGTGGGGTGTGCAGAAGTCAGAAAAAAAGGCATAGAGTGAGGAACTGTAGGGAATTTTTATCCTAAAAGAAGAATTTGTGTGTCCAAAAGAACTGTTTTTCGGAATAAAAGTTGTGTTCTTTCTTTTTGCCTGCAGAAGAGGTGGTGTATTCCTGGAGTTGAACCCAGGGAAATGTTCCCCTAGCCGTGGGGAAAGACACAGTGATGTCTTTAAGACTGAACAAGCCCTATCCTTAAAAAAAGACAAGCCTGTGAAAACAATCCTGACTCAGGTAGTAAGTTAGAAAACAATGGTTAACTTCCTCAGAGTAATAATAATTATTTAAACATATCCACGTTCTTTTGGTGGCCTTTGTCCTAAACGTAGTGTGCGGGAGGAAGAGTGGAGCTCGAGGGCAGGGGGAAAGGTGAAAAATTTGAAGACCAAGCCATGCCAAAACTTTTCCACAACATATTAAAAAGAGAGCTCCTTTGCAATTACAGAAGTGATGGCTTAATCGTCTTTTTTGCCGTTGAAAAGAAAAAAATACGAGATCATAGCTGAGAAAAGGCCCTTGTGTTCAATGACGTTCTTCTCAGGGTCAAGTACGAGTGGAGCCTGCTTTAGTCATAGACTAAATGTAGCTGCAGTTTTGCAGTCTTCTGAAGTGTAATCTATACTAGTCATGCAGAGCGAGTGCTTTGCTGGATTCCAGCTAGGACTGCAGTGTCCTTGTTACGCAGCGAGGCTGCTCAAGGGTGCTAAAATGCTTACTTGCAGTTGTTTGAGCAGTTTCTGCGATGGCTGATTGATTTACTGTATCTGGAAGTTCAGACCTGGAAACCTGAGCGAGGGAGAATGCCTTCGCCGCGGTGGCGAGGCTGGGTGTTGAGAGGACAGACAGCTGGCGGGTGACCTCGGGAAGATGACAAATGGGGGCCCAGGTGCCCCCGCTCATCCAAGAGCGCTCCCAACCCCTCTGCTCGCAGAGGCACGAGTTACGGAAGTCACTTGCGCTGAAGGAAGGCTTCCTGTGAGCACGGTTTCTAGAAATAAACATTAACCTTTTGTTACCAGCTAAGTACGCGGGGATAGTGAATTCAAGCAGCTGTTTGAATTCAGAAGATGACAAATGGGGGCCCAGGTGCCCCCGCTCATCCAAGAGCGCTCCCAACCCCTCTGCTCGCAGAGGCACGAGTTACGGAAGTCACTTGCGCTGAAGGAAGGCTTCCTGTGAGCACGGTTTCTAGAAATAAACATTAACCTTTTGTTACCAGCTAAGTACGCGGGGATAGTGAATTCAAGCAGCTGTTTGAATTCAAAAAAAAATCATCCAAATGGTAGCGGTTGCGCATATTTTGGAGACGGCATCTGGAACACCGGCAGGAATGTGTGGTGCTGAGATGTGCCGTGAGCAACAAGCAAATTGTTTACACAGCATAATCGGTGATGGTTCTTGACTGACATGTATGGAGCCATTAAAACGACTCAATATATTACTGGGAGGAAAGTGGGACGTGAGGAAGCCCCCAAACAATTGAAGAAAGAAAAGTCAACATAAACTTTTATATAATATCCTTTATAGAATTGAAACACATGAATGAAAAGAAATTGAGTAGCCTTTAGTTTTCCTTTGCTTGCAAAGGATTAATGTGTTTGCAGGTTCTGCTTTCCATTTCCCATTTTTATTTTAAAACAGGCAGTCTCTTGCTAAAATGAGGAGAACTTTCAGATAATAATTGTCTTGAATCTGCCCTGTAACAGCACAGAAATTTATAAACCATGTTGACTTACACCAGCTGAGAATATGCCTCCTTTCTCTGAAGTTTGACTATTGGGGATTATGGTGTACTGTAGCAGCTTCAGGTGTTTTGTTTTGTTTTGTTTTTTACAAAAAACCTAAAAAAAACCCAACGAAACAATATGACCTCTGTCACTGCTTTAACTTTTGAAAGTGCATTTGAGATTTCCTGGATTAGCTCGGATCACTGAATCTACTGCAAAGACAGGAATGGCTGCTCTCTTGCACTGGTACTTGTATTTTCTAAGGTTGAAACTGTTACACCTCATCTGAAGTAATGCTGCCTGATCAAATGTTAAGAGAACCTGATTAAATGTAACATTTGATTATTATTAACATAAGTATGCAGACACCCATTGTGAATTCTGGGCTCACATGGGGTGCAAAATGTGTTTATCAAGCATGCACTGGATTTACACACCTGAGTTCTTGTTGAATGTAAATCTCTAGTTCGCATAATTCCTCAGTGAAAAAAGAGGTTTATTTAACTTGTTAACATTTTTAATGTATTGTCTACAGGTGTAATTGGATTTGCAGTTCCTTCGAAGATAGGTATAGGTCAGTTTGCACCATTTAAGGGGTTTATGTCCCATTTCAGAGTGCTTTAAGTCTGTAGTCTTTATGTCTATAGTTTACAGTGCGTTAGGTGGATAGTCTTTTAAGTCTGTAGTCCATAGCACTTTGAGTCTATAGTCTTTCTCTGCATGAAATAATTGTATCAAGGCTGGTGCCTTCTTAGGTAGGACCCTGCAGCAGGACTGGAATTGTCTAAAAATTGTTGTTACGGTAGTACCTGCAGAAACCTGTATGCACAGCCTGCAAGTGGTATCCCAGGACTGTCATTCAGCCTGCGGCATAGAAAATGTAGAAAATGCATATTAGGTCAGAGTAATACAAAGCTTCCTTTATTCTATAAAACCTTTTTCATCATTAGTTTCCTGTCTTTACACTTTAAAACATCCACGTCTTTTAAAATTATATCAGACAGTTTCTGTAGGGCAGAAGGCATTTCTCCTTGTTCTTTGATCTTCATTTCTCCATGCTTTTTCGTCTTACCTTTAGGCAATAGCCTAAAGTTACTCTCAGTTACTCCAAAGGCAAATGTTTATCTATGTGTTAAATAAACGTGGGTACCTGATTCTCACATCTGTTTAAAAACTAGAGCAGCAGTAGAATTGTAGCTCTAGGAAAATGCTGGAGAACCAGATGCTCTTTAAAACTTTTCTTCCTTTAAACTTTTTTTACTAGTAGAAGAGTTGGTTTTTTTTATGACGCATTCACTTAGGAGCGCTGAAGATGTATTTTGAGATAGCTATCACAAGAAAATGTCCCTCCATTCCATCCCCCAATGCACTAGATTTTCAGTGGAAATGTTTGGTCTCTGGAGTCTGGATTTCATCACGAAAAGAGGAAGTTTTCAGGGAAAGTAGTATGGGAAAATTTGATTCTCTTCTCTTCCTTCCACCAAGGATGGCTTCTTTGACTTTGTGTCTTTGCATTTAAAGATTTTTCTACTGCAAGGTTCACAATTGTAGTCACCAATGTCATAGGTAATTTGTAATAAAATCTCTGATATAGGGAATTAGATGTATGTGTTTCACCATTAAAGGAGGAAACAGTTTATGTGAAACATCAAATAAAAGTGCCTTACTTCTTACGTTAAAAACGCTGGAGATTCTTTTATTGGTCACTGCAGTAGCTAAATGGCAAGG
Organism: Fulmarus glacialis; assembly: GCF_000690835.1. Lineage (NCBI taxonomy): Eukaryota > Metazoa > Chordata > Aves > Procellariiformes > Procellariidae > Fulmarus > Fulmarus glacialis. The sequence goes on from NW_009217263.1 coordinate 21,165, forward strand.
AGCGAAGCTGCCGCTTTCGGAGTGGGAGCACTGAGCCCCGAGGTGCTGCCGGGTTGCTGTTGCAGCAAGGCACATGTGGCTTTGGGCTGCCAGGATCTGAAATGTTTGCCCTTTGATATAAGGGAGAAGAGGAGTGGTGGAAGAGAGGGAGGAATAACTCATCACTGATTTCTACCTTTGGAGTCAGAACTGGCTTTATGAGAGACAGCTGTTTCATGGCTAATACTCCTTTTCTAGGCTTTTTTTTTTCCTCCTTCAGTGTCCAGTAGCAGACCTCTGTGCTGTTCCATCTTACCTGAGGCATGCTGTGGCAGACCTGTTTTATTTTAATTTTACAGAACTTTGTTTCACCACACGCAGTTGACGTGCTCTTGCCCAGAGACACTCCGACAGCGTTTGAAACAAGTTGCTATTTAGAAAAAGCAGATGGAGGAGGCTAAAAAGAATCACTAGAGGTCCTAGATTTCTTTTATTGATTTGGTAGGTTGGGGTTTTCTTGGCTTTTCTACTGGGAAAAGTTGTTTCTGGTAGAACAGAGTTCTTCACTTAGAAGACCTAAAACTGAGAAATAAAAGTTCTAGGAGCTATGAACTCAAACTCCCAATTAAGAATTTTTTTCTTAAATCTTCATTGTAATGAATAGAGACTCATTAGAGGGAGTAGGTATCTGTTTTTGAAGAATTTATCGCAGATGAAGACTGTAACTTTTCCTTATTGGAAAGTTGGTTGAAGTTTCCCTCTGAAGTAAAGGGGGGGAGAAACACTCAAATGTCATCTAAGTATATATATGTTTATTTCCAAGCAATTCAAGCAAGCCCCTGGAAATGTCATCAAAGGTGAAGTCAGTTGGAACCAGAGGATTTGCTCGTAATACCAACTGTGCATTCAGCAGTCAATTCTGGCAACTTCAGCCCCTAAATGAGAGAATCGCTACCGTGTCCTCTGCGTTGGAGGCATAGGTGGTGGTTTTACAAGCATGCTGTAAGCTTCTACACCCCATCACATGCTGGTTTGAATGAGAGGAACTCTGGGCACAGCTCTGCGAATCGTGATGAGTAAGTGACAGTTCTGTGGCAGTCTCTTGGGGTATGGATATGTGAAATGGGCTGAGCAAGTTTGTGGCAAAGAAAAGGCAACGTCTGTAGTATTCCTTCCTTTGTGCTGGGGTCTGGCACTCATCTGACACCTTGGTGAGCAATTTCTGCTCACTAAGCCCTCAGAAAACTTGCATAGCTAAACAGTATTATTAATAATAAAATAGACTGGCTTACTAAGCTGAACCTGAACTGGTGGAAATGCTGTCTGCAAGTGGGATTGCAGGGGTTTCAAGGGTGGTGTTTATGGTAGGCTCTATTGTCATCTTTAGCAGGATTCTTCTGTAGCTGAAACTGTGCTGTGGTATTTCGATTAACTTTTCCTTGTACCCCTGCGCTACGGGCTGTATTTGGTCTTGTCCTGCTGCAAGGCTAACAGGTGACATAATCAGGTTAAAAATATATTCTTTTTCTGTCTGCCTTGGGATCTGTCGTATTGAGACCTCGTCATGCTTAGCAGTTTTTTGACATTCACACTGATTGCTGCAATTGTATACACAGAGGCTTTTAAAAAAACAACAAAACACGACCACCAAAACAACCACGAACCCCCCTCAGCTATTGCAGTGGGCAGCTGCCTGCCTGTTTGCTGGTGCTTGCAGCAAACCCCACACCGTTATAATTTGTTGTCCATTTTATTGACTTCCTGGTCACATTCAGATTAAAGTAATTAAAACTGTTATGCTGGAGTTACCAACCAAATGACATCTTGGTCCTTTGAGGCAGCCATGGACCTATTCCTTTCCAGGGAACATGTTTCCCCATTCAGCTATTAAATAGATTTCTCCCATTTAGTCCTTGTTGTTCTGGAGGGCGGAGGAGAAGAGCGGCTGATGGTAGGTGCCTCGCTGCCGTCAGGGCTGGAAGCGTGACCTCAGGCATGGTGCAAGGCCTGCAGGAGGTGCTGAGTTGGGCTCATCAGGAGCCTTTGCTGAGTTCATGGTTCTGTTAAAGTTGTATTATATGTTGGAACAGGCTGTGCTGGCTGGTGTTCAGGAGGAATTTCTGACACCAATAATAGCTGGTTTGTTTGTTAAGATCTGAATATGATGATAGTGTCCAAAGACTGTCTGTTAAAATAGATGAAGGACTGCTTTTTGACTTTTGAGGACCTGGGATCAGACTTGTAGCTAGTCTGTGGAGGGATGAATTGCTATTCTGGATGACTTCTTTGATTACCAGCTGTGTGTTGTGTTTTCATCCTAACTTAAATGTTACAGTCTCTGAGAAGGGGAGAGCCACACCATATCTGAATAACACCTAGCGAAGACCTGTTCCCAAATGAATTTCCCAGGGCTATTTAGTGAAGAACAGCAATGAACTCAGCTCATTTTATAAGCAAATTCTGCTTTGGCTGCATGGACTGACTGTGTGGTAGAACTGGTTCAAACAAAAACACAGTTGCTTGGAGGAGCTGTTTTTACCTGCTCAGGGGCTATAGAGTAACCCAGGCCATGCATTCCTCAATGAAAAACAGGCCATGTAAAATCCAGTTTCTTATGTGCCTCTCTTATCTGATAAGACCCAGTGTCTGCAAGGATACTCTGAATAATGCATCGATAGCTCATTTTAAAGGCTTGGTAAATCTAATGAAAATATTGTCTCTAGAAAGGTTCAGGAATGCAGCGTATGCTACTGCGTTACTAATGCTTTACACAATTTTCCAGACTGGAGTATTTTGCTTGCTTTCATGCAACCACTATTTATTATTTAAATGATAAATCTGGAAGATTTCCCAGATTTAGTGTCTGCCCCATTACTTTCTGTCTTGGATACTGTGGATAATCAGATGAGCAGTAAATCTGTTCTGTGAAATAGAATTACATTACTTTTTTTTTTTTGTCAAACAACTTGAGTGATTTTTTTTCTTTTCTTCACCCGCATAAAATACCTAATAGATCAAAAAAAGTAAAATCTATATGTCAGATACACAGTACTGCACATTTACTTCCAGTAATGCATCTGCAGAAACACCAGTGGGACTGTATTTATCTTGGGTAGACAGGGGAAGATTATGTGAAATAATCCCAAGCACCGATACTTTCAGTTGGGTGGATGGAGGGAAGTACTGTGGGGTTTTTTTGGCTTGTTGGTTGGATGTTTTGGGGGTTGTTTTGTTTTTTTTTTTTTTAGCCTGGTTTGCTTGTTTGATTGTGCTGTTTCTCCATCTTCTCTGATTGATTGTTTCTGAAGTCTTTCCTGAATTTCTCTGAAACGAGACCGCCCTGTTGAGCAGTGAGGGGACATTTGCCAGTGGTCTCGGGCGTTACCATCTGACGAGCTGGTGTTGGGTCCTCTGGCTCTCAGAAATGTCAATGGCAAGTGGTGCTGAGGCTGCCTGGGCAGCGGGGGGACAGGCATGGGGGATCGCGCCCGCTGCCACGCTGAGCGCCGCTGCATGGTTCTCCAACCATCCCAGTCATTCCTGATGAAGTGATGGTGACACGGCCTTCGGAAAAGAGAAAACATGACGGAAACCCACCCCCAGGAATGACCAGCTTGATTTTGAGCCTCTGCACCAAGTGTGAATTACACCTCTTTCCTTGAAAACAGGAGGCTTTTTTTTTTTTTTCACATGGTGATGAGAAACTCAAGGTCAGGAATGAGCCCCCTCAAGGCTCATGAAGAACAAAATACGATGTGTTTTAACTGACGTGAAAGGTTAATGGGGAAGATCAACATCCAATGGCTGCAGCGAAGGAAAGGGGGCTTGTTTGGGCAGAGCCTAAAGCGGAGCATAGGCATTACGGTGAACGGGAAGTGTGAAACTGTGGGGCAGAGAACACACAGCCCTTTAGCCCTGCTCAAAAATAATAGTGCAGGCTTTTTTTAACTTCAGAGTTTAGTCTGCCCTCAGTAAAAACAAGTTACATTAAAAAACTGTGCACCAGAAAAAGCAAACCTCTTTTTCCTGGTTTCTGCTTATAAGATTTACAGGTACTTAAAATAAACCTATGAAAAACAGACCTAGTGTGCTGGAATTTGCTAACTAGTGAGAGCAATTACCTCCAGGTCCCAAGACCTAACGGAGCTTGACTTTTTGGAAATAAGACTTGGCAAGCGCTTCTTCCTGCCGCTGTTGTAAAGGTGTACATGAAAAGATGTGCTGACCTCTGCCAGAAACCCCAGGAATCCAGTTCAGAGAGATACTCCTGCAAAGGGCACAGCCGGATTCAGGCAGCACAGATGGGGATCGGTGTGGAAAAAGCCAGTGAAACACTCGCTTCTCATTGTGTGGCTTCAGCGTGGCAGATTCTTTGCAATTGCCTGGTGTACCACAGTAATTAAATGGTTCAAGAGCAGTAAGTTTAGATACTTAACAAGAAAATAAAGACCTCACTTGACAGCCAGCAGCGTGTCGTGCTTGTTTCACGGGAGTAAGGAGAATTAATGCAGGTTGCCGTAGTAAAAGCTGATCTGAGCCTTTTTGGCAATGATTTTGTACTGCTTCAGAGATCACATGCCAATTAACTATAAATGCTGTAATAGCTGTAAATCAGGCCTTCTTATGAAACTAATGCCCCAATTTCAGGTGACCTAAAAAAAGGGAAACAATAGACTCTTCCTCTCTCCTTTAGTGATATAAGAAAAGTAACGAAAGGTAAGAAAAGTAATGAAAAACACACAACCAAAGTTGGTTAATATAGAAATGTGAAATAATCCCCCGTTTTCTCTAGATTGTTCTATGCATGAGTGGAAAATTAAGTTTGTGCAATGAAATAAGCATGATAGAAGTAAAATCTGAGATGGGAATTGATTTTTATAAGACTCTCCAGTTTGGAGGGTGGAGGTAGTTTCACACCAGCATTTTGAAGGAAATTATTTGTCGTTGTCAGTATCCCTTCATCATTCCTGGCTGGGGGAAGGAGCTCCTGTTTCCCACAGCAGTTGTAAAAGGCCTTTGGGAAGGATGAGATTTTCCTCCTAAAATATTAAAGGACAAGTAACAAGAATGTTTTAAAAAAAAAAAAAAAAATCTATTAAATGCATTCTCCCACAAAAGAGGAGCTCTCTGCAGACCATCTTCCCTTGCAAATTAAGAGACGGGACCAGCTTTGCTGCTGTGTTTGTAGGTGCCCTTTGGACCAAACACTATTAAAAGGGTTTGTGCCCTAACGTCTGTGCCTGTGCTGATGAGAACCAGTGTCCAGCAGCGAGGACCGGACTCCATCACAAGTTGGTACAAAGCGGCAGAGCTCAACCTCTACTCGGCCACAGGAGGCAAATTCAGCCTCTTAACTTGAGCATCTCACCAACAATCACTCAGAAACGTTGCTCGTGTCTGTGCATTGGGGTTATTAGGTGCAAGAAATACAGTTTTAAAACTGTAATTAATAATTTCTAAGTAACCTCTTTTTCTACACATTTATGGCATCAATTGGTATGTCTGTTTATTATGTCTTACCTATAAAATCTGACCTGTTTTATATACTCTTTATGGAAACAGTGTACAGTCATAAATTAAAAGATGCAACTGTTTTGGATATTTTACTGGTGGTCCTGTATTTTCCTGCCAAAAGTGCAGCTGTTTTAGGTTTCTCGGGATAACATTATAAAAGGCTGTATGCGTTTTGCAAGTTTATGCTTGAATTGCCAAGCCAGAGGTGGAATGACTCAACCTTCCCAGGAGCAACATGTACCAAGTGATGAATCAAAACAGCTAGCTGAAGCTCCGTGGCTTACAGGGCAACTGTGAAAAGCAGTTCTCCTTTATGGTATTTTATCTGGTGTTCAGAATTTGAGACAGTCATTGTGCTGATCGTGCTAGGCTACAGCCTGTGTCTGTCTTTGTATTTGATGGGGTTTGGGTGCAAGACTAGCTGAGAATCTGGTCTTGCATCTGTCTTATGTGGGGTGCAAGAACTCTAGGGTTACAGCATTGAATGAAATCAGTCAAGCCCCACTGAGCAGACACCTTTAATGGGAGCTCTTGGCGTGCACGACTGGGTTTGAGCCCTCAGAAGGAGCTAAGGGGAGCCAGGAGCCTGCGGCAGTGCCAGCGTAGGTAGCGTGTTTCAATGTCAACTCATCGGTCTGGCTGGTTTGCTGTAAAGTTAGATGGCTCTGCAAATGGGTGATGATGCTTAATTAATGGTGAAGTTTAAAGGCTTCTGTAGCTAAAATGTTGATGACAGCCTCCTACAGATCTAATTCCCTGGTGTCGGTGGACTTACTCCAGATACAGATAGGCCCAAGAGCAGAAAGTTCAGCCCTGTTGTCATCAGAGCAACCGGCACAGTCGGCTCTCGGGAGCGCCCAGCGTTAACTGGACAGGGCTGAAACCCTCCGATTCCTGTGGGAGTGCAGGCAGGCTTGTGTTGTCATCGTCTTGGAAGGAACTACCAAAGGGGGGAAAACGCAACCCTGCCCCCAGAGCGAGCTCAGAAAATACAAACCAGTGAGTGTACTTAACCCTGTGCAACCTATTGCAGAGATCCACGTTTTTTCAGTGTGCTGGTTGGGCAGCTTGTCTGAAGGTGCATCAGCCTTATTGTTGTTTTAACTAATGGAAGTTTTATATTGATACGTTCATAGGTGGCTAGCAGCAGGCAGCTCCGTCTCCTTGCTTTCTCCCAAAAAGCAGCCTCGACCTCACTGCACTGTGAACTACGCAGGTGTGTGATGTGTTTGTTTCTGCTCGAAAATAATACTTGTCTTTTGTTTTAGGTATCTCAACCATGTACGAGCTGCCTCTCCGCAGGATCTTGCTGGGGGCTACACTTCTTCTCTTGCTTGTCACCGAGCGTTACAAGATGCTTTCAGTGGTCTTTTCTGGCACCCCAGTTAGCCAGTGTGCTCCAGCCTGTGATCAAGGGACACCAAACAGAGCGAGAAGCAAATCAAGACAGCAAAGGTTGGGTAAAATTGCTGCCATCTGCACAACGGCTAAGTTGCAGTCGCTTTTCTGTGTCAAACCAGCTGTGTTTAAGTGTTAAAGGAGAAAAAAAAAAAAAAAAGTCTGCACAAGAGCTTTGTAAAATGGTAGATACATTTTTGTGGAGGGGGAAACTCGTTAGTCATGTGGCACTTTGCTGAGGGAGGCTGAAGCAATAAGCCACATCTAATGGAAGATGTGAATAACTCAGCTGTGTATGTTTGAGGTTTAAAGAAATACACTTGTAAATTTTTTTTAAATAAAGCCAGACTTTTTTATTAAAGTTTGTGGTTTTACTCTTATTGCAGGGTTTTATTTGCACAAGCATTTAAATGCCATTTTGATTATAACATTTAGTGTCAATATTCAAGCCTACATTTTCTTCCCATAAAACTAGTTTCCCCCGTTCAGACAAGTGGGTTTTTCCTCCTGCCAGCTGGATGAGATGAGATGAGAAACCCTGGAACTATGCTGACACAACTCTTATGCAGGATCCTTCCCGATGTCACTTGGTTCTTACCTTTGTCTGGAAGACAAATCTTTGGCTGAAAGTCTTTCAACTGAGTTCCTCTAGAAGCAATCTTAAGAAGCCTTGATGCAAGGCTATGTCATTAAAGTAGTCAAAATTGGTTTTGTTTTTTTCTTGCTTAGCTCCGTTTGCAACTTTTTTGTCACATGTTCAGGAGCTTCTTTTGGCAGGAACATCCCTTTGTCTGGCTTTTGGGATGATCCTTGCCATTTGATCTGCTGCTTTTACCTATTCCTTCCCCTCTCCTTGCAGTGGAATGTAAACTAATTGCAGCAGAGATGGGCTCCCTGTGGCGGGATTGGTCTTTGCCATGAGTGTGTATAAACCGCAGGACACTTGAAACCGCTCGGGACAGCGAGCGCCTCTAGAGTAAAGCCTGGACCACATTTTATGGGTCATCCATTAATAGTTGTTGAATACTGCTCTGAGGAGTGTACTAAATTAACGTATTTCTTCTATGTTGTAATAAAGAGAAGAATAAGCTCTATTCCAGACTCGGTGCTTCCTTTATTAAGGAAAGTGGAGGGAGGCGCCAAAATTTCCATTGCCCTTTCTCTGAAATCCTGTTGTTTGTGCCCAGAATAGTTGCCGACAGGAAACGTTACACACCAGGTGGAGGTGTAGAAAAGGTGGTAGCCTGCGGAGCACTGCTCCCTGCCAGGGGCAGGTGGCCTGGCCTCAGACAGAAGGCCTGTGGCCGGGTGTTGTAGGACTTGGCCGTGCAGCGCACGTTAGAGACCACCCCTTGCACTTGGGTTGCAGTCTAGCCCTGGGACGAGTGCTGCTTTCCGCCTGCGGCCCTTCCTCCTTTCCTCTTAGCGGTAAGGCCTGAAAGTTGACGTGCCCTTTATTTATCTATTCCCTTGCTCATGGTAGATGGCTGCTGCCATCGCTGGGCCTAGCTGATTGTTTTCCTAGCAGCCAGAAGCTGTGGGAGCTCGTTCCCTCTGTCGCAGATGCCTGACAGCCTGTCTCCTGTTCCCAGGAAAAACAAGATAGCAGCAGTCCTTCTGGGATTCAGCTCGGGACCCTGGGAGGGAGTAGCGGCAATCAGGGGGAGTCTGTACTATTCTGGGCTCACCCAGACTGGTAAAGATACACCTCACCGATGATCTGCTTTATATTCCGTTTGAAAAGCCTCAGGTCATTGCCCTAATGAATGCAGAACTGCATATGCATTTTAATATGTATCATTTAAATACACTCACGCAACTTGTGTGTACATTGGCTATCGTTTGCTATTTCATGTGGAAGGTTTATACGCAAAAGTGGCAACTGCACAGAAATATGGAAAAACCCCTGGTTACGAGTATAGCTACACATAATCCATTGACTTGCATCTAAACTAAAGTTATGCTGCTAAAATAACAATGGCATTTAATCCTTAAGTGGACAAAACTTTTAAGAACTAAAATCCTTCCCTGCCCTGGGATACTTTAGTCACATGCTGAAAATCAGACTTGCTTCACACAAAAATGGTGATCAAAGCCAGGTTTCTGTTAGTGCAGTAGTGCCAAGAAGCCCTAAATTTGGACTGTGAGGCAATGCACACAGTCAAAGGGACCTGCGGTCTCCGGCAGTACAGACAGGCGCGTTAGAGCTGATCGCAGGGTGACTGCATCATTCCAGAATGGTCGAGGGCCTTATCACTGCAGCAGTGTTCGTGGAAGGCTCTGAGGAACAAGAGCAGCTTTCAGATGTTTATGGGAAACCCACAGGGCAGCGGTAGGAGAGCATGCAGTGGTGTTAGAACATGTAACAGACAGCAGAGATAGCATCGCAGGCTGGACGCGAGAGTCCAGCGCTTGCTTTTAGAGGAGCAGTGACTGGCAGGGAGAGGATATGGTGTGCCTGTCATTGACAGCGAGGACAAATAGGTTAAAGCTGTTGTGACACCATTTTAAAGGCCAGTGGAGGAATGCTCGGGCTGGAGTGGCAGGCCAGGGAAGTAATCTGTACAGCAGCTTCCAGGATAGTACGAGTGAGTCATGATCATTTTTTTTCCCTGGTTTGATAAATGCAATCTAGCGGTAACCAAGCTGTGAAGGCTTGCTCAAAAGCACTGGCCAAGGGAAAGGCTGTAACATAGAGCCGCTGAGCAAAACAAATCTACAGGCCTTAGCGGTTGTTTGGGTGAGAACCAAGGCATCAGGTTACAGGCCCCAGTGATGGAGCCACAGCAGCAGAGCCAGGGAGGGTGATGGACATCTGGTCACTGAGTTGCTAGTCGTGAGCGCTGGGCTTGGACTGAAGGAAAATATCTGAAACCGAGAGGGTGATTTGAGTTCCTCTGTCCAAATGAACTATTTGTGGTTGACATTGCCCAACAATAGCTTGGATGGGTAAGAACAGGAAATCAAAGGCAGAGGCTTTTCGAATCCCTGCAGAATACAGGCAGCCAGTCAGAGGGATCGTCCAGGGACTGCAGCAGAGGAGCAGTCGAGGAGGTGGGGGAGAGCTGGGAGATGGCAGAGGCACAAGAGCCACAGGAGGACGCGGTTTCAAGACAAGGGGACTGTTCAGCCAGGTACTGGTTTTCAATCTAGTGCTTTAACACAAGCGTGTACTTCATCTGCAACTGTGCAAACGGCATTAGTCTTTCCTGCTTTAACAGTGGGCAAAGACTAAGTTAGGAGTCAACTAACCCCTAACTAAATCTCAGTGTTAAAAAGCTTGTATTACTCAAAAGCCTAGGAACAAGTATATATGGCTGTTTGGGCCTTTTTGTATCTTGGGTTAAGTTTTTGAAAGGTTATCTTGCTTACACAAGAACTGTTTGTGCATCTGCTAACAGTAATCCAATATTCTTAAACACCAAAACCATTTGTCAAAGAGAATCCAACGTAAGGGTTATACAAGTCATCTTGCTAGACCCGACAAAATATAAAAATCTGTTTTCGCCACAAACTGCACATTATCAAAATAACACAGCAGAAAACCATCCCAATCTGAATTATCACAGGGTGTGAAACAAGAGCAGAAGAGTACCAAAACACAGTTATTACAAAAAAGCGAAGTTTTATTTTTTTATAGTGACAACAATTTCAATCTGCTTATTGATCCCAAAATTAAAAAAAAAAGGTAAATGCAGGAAGCAAGGCTCACAAAGGAAAGCTGCAACATGCATTACGTGTCTCGGCACCTGAGATAGGTTACACAGGTATGCTTCAAATAATTCAAGAGGTAAACCAGAGGTAACCTAAGTATACCTTACGCAACCTACTAAGGTAGTTACCGTAACTCTAGTCTTCAGCTCAGTAACTTTTCTTCAGAAAAATCTTTGCTGGTACACAGACGTTTAGAGGCTGGTGTTGCTGGAAGAAGGTTAGAAAAAGTAAGTTATTTAAGGTACAGTGAACAGACCGAACTAAACCACAAGCCATGTAACACTTAAGGGATTTAACAGGAAGAGATGAGAGTTAAAATCAGGATTAACAGTCACAAATGAGAACTGTTACAGCAATAATGGGGGATCTTTACTAAATGCCAGAAAGGACTTTCAAAAAACTTGTATTGAGCTACATTTTGACCTACATCTCAGTGCTACCCAACACCAGCGTAAAAGTAAGTTTAAAAATAAAGCATTAAAGCTTTATTAAAACCTCCCTTCTTCCAGTTCATGTAACTGCAGACTGAAAGCCTCCTTCTCTCCCCACTTGTCATGTAGTGCAAAGCCCAAGATCACTGAAACCAACTAGCTTTTGCAAATACTTCAAGAAACAAATGACCAGTTATAAAAAAAAATTCAACATTAAAGATCTCTAAAGATACCTATTTCTCAATTAAATTGTACAGAACTGGATTCTGCGGATGTAGTGACTCCAGACCTAAACTGAGTCCATGCAAGCATAAGGGAGGAGGTCAGAACTGGGACCAGTCGGTTGGAAGTACGCCATTCTACCCTGGGTGAAAATGAAGCTCCTGTTCTTAAGTGTTTAGCTAATAGAAACACGTGCTTGGTGTTAGACACCCCACCCTCCCCCAGTACGCAATCTAAGGCATAAAGATCTGGTTTATGGCCTGTGGGATGATCCTACCCAGTCCACCATTTTTTCTGTGGAGGCTCACGCTGGGATCAGAGGAGCGGACCGCTGTTACCAAGAGCGCATGAAGCCCTGCAGCTGCTGCGCACGTGCAGGCAGTCAGTCCTGCCAGCTACCTCCACGCTCTCACGGCGTACAGCATCGCTGTCACACGGCTGAAGTAGCCCACAGGGCTGACAAGGTGGGACCAGCCTGAGACAGCAAGAGGTGTGGCCTGAAATCCAAGTGCCAGGCAGGAGGCTTGTTCCTTACCTTCATCAGGGCAGGGCCTCCTGTACAGCACATCCGCTGGAATCTGGAAACTAATGCACAGCATCTCCTTGTTTGGTGCAACGTTTCTAACCAGGTAGGTAGAACAGCGTCCATCTAAGGAGGTTCCCAGCGAAGCTTCAGCTCGTTCTTGAATATCTTTGCTGGGGTCATCATGTTTGGAGAAACCATAGCAGTGCACCATGGGAAGGCCGGCAGTGCTGCATGGCTCTCCAACTAAGAGATGCCTGAAAACATCTAGAAATTCAATAGCCAAAGCTGGCAAATTCATGACTATATGAAAAGAGGTTTTCTGTTCTTCTTTCAGAAGTGGGAGCTCTTTACTTAGTTCTTCTCTTACTGGCCCCAGGAGGAAGTCCCTGCCATCCATGTTGAACACTTTTATTTTGTTGTCTACTTTGTTTAGTTTGCAGTTGTGCAGGAGCCAGTTGTAGGATTCGGGATTGAGATCGTTTGCAAATACGTGGCACTTTTTCTTTGCTGCTGGAATAGCAAAAGGTCCAATCCCAGCAAAGACATCGAAAAGGACATCACCGGGCTTCAAAAGCTCAATGATACGGCCGTGTTCTGTGGAAAGACGTGGGTTCCAGTAGACTTTAGAAAAGTCCAATTCATACACAACATTATTTTCTTTGACCTGAAAGTCCAGAACATTTGGTTAAGCCTCTGTGTTCAAATTCCAGACGTGTTTAAGCATTATCAGTAATTAAGACAGCTAAAACCCAAGGTGCTTTATCGAAAGGTAATGTGTACATTGACATTTGTCCCATTAGTAGTACACATGAATCTTGTGTAAACAGATCTACTCATCAGAAATAGCCATAAGGAATGTTCCAACTGTCAATCCAGATGGCTGGCTTATGCATGTCTCAATCACCAGGTAGAAATAAAGCAGCAACTTAAAATGACCATAAAAAAAATATCTGAGGCTTTTCAAGAGCTTTGTGGCTGGCTGACAACTCCTTTATTGAAAGCAGACCTTTGGAAGATGTCTCAAGCCCTCCTTAGCAGAGTCCACATAGTAAATAAGCGTCTGAGAATGATACAGTGCAAGAACGGCAACAGTCAGCCAAATTCAAAACCATTGGGAGCCAATTCTGCAGTTTGAAAAAATACTGTATTTTATCTTTCAAGGTGACAGAGTCTGGAAACTGATCCAAACCCAAGCTTTGGGACAACCACTACCTTAAGAACAGACCTGAAAAGAAACAGTATTTATTCAGATGAGAGTGGGATGCAAGAGAATAGTCACTTTGCACCACCACACTTGAATTGTGTGACTCCGAAGTAAAGTAATTTCAGATCCAAATCACTGCATCATTTGCTTTGCCAGCAAGAAACGTACTGAAGTGTATCTGCACTCCTTGGTGTGCAGCTCAGTGGTATGCTAGATGTATGCTTAATGAGCTAATACCATCTGCGTAATATTTGATTATCGCTTCTGCCTTGACGATTCAAATGCTTTCTCTGTGCATGTACAGGATGTTCTACCAAGCTATTCAACTTTTTTAGTCAGTAATCTAATGTTTTCTCTTCTAAAAGTATAAAACTGCTAACAGTTAGGAAAAATATTTTTTGGGCAAACCAGTGGCCAAGTTTCCAGCTAAAGACAAGAAAACCTACATGAAGAATACTTGGCAGTTACATAATGCTTTGCACCTGAAAAATGTCAAAACAGAGGAGAGACAAGGCTTGTCTTGCTGCTGATGGAAAAGGAAAAAGCACAGGCAAAATCTTGCCGGAGTTGCAAAGCCAGTGAGATTTAAAAACACAGTCTTAGGTTCTGTACCAGCCACTGTACAAGGCTTGGTGAAATTAAGAAACAGCATTTTCTTAGATCAAATCCACTAAATATTTTGGCTTTAGGTGAGAAACACCCCTCGCTACAAGTTTGTAATTAGTATCTCTGTAAGAAACCTTTCTTCAGCTGCTTTTACATATCATTAACATCTAGGCTGTGAGCTTGAAAGAATACGTATCTTCATGATCCCTATGGTTGTGAGTTTGCTCTTGGCAGACCAGGACAAATGAACGTAGAAGTAACTGCCAACTCTTACACTCTAAAGGGAGTGTCAGGAAAGGGCACTGTGCAAAGGAATGGTCTTAATAGCACCTCCTCATCACATCTTTCCAGTAGATGTCTTTGGGCTTTAGCATATTAAATTTAAAGTAACAGGAAAAAAACCTGTACCTTGGTCACTAGTTTGCTCTCTCCAGCGAGCACTTCCATTTGGAAATTTCTGTATGTGCTGTCAATAATATTGGTTTTATTCACTACACAGGTGATTCCCGGATTCTTGTCAATTATAACCTGGCCTGAAAGAGAGGGCAAAGGATATTCCGGTTAAGGAACTACAACTTCTTAATGTTCTACAAGAGATACAAACACCGCTGTTTACAGTTAAGTTAACAAAAGTAAGCATGTATTAGAACAGCCTTCCTCTAATGATTCAGGGTTGCAGATACGACATCTTTCTAAGGCACGTTCTTTACCCTGACCCAATGTTCAGTGAAGTGAGACCACAGTTACTGTAAAAGGAGAGAACTGTGCCTTCTGTGCACAGCATCAGCACAAGGCTATTTAAAGTCAGAATATAAAGCAATGAAAAGTGCTCAAAAGTTTTCCTTGTACAAGTAATAACAACAAGTACATGTTGTTAAAATACCTTTTTAACAACATGCAAAATACACAAATTACTTTTTTGACAAGATTTGTTTTACCTACCAATCAAATGTCTGTACGGTAGCTGATGATCTCTAAGATTCAAATGAGCTATGTGACCAACACGGCTAAATCCAGAGGTGACTTCTTGACCTTCAGGAAGGACTGCTCGTAGGATCTCCTCCGATTTGAAATTCTCGTAAGTCAGCTCTAAGTTATACTTGGACACCTCAGGACGAACGTTAAGCTGTTTTAATACCTCTTGCTCCGATTCTCCCAATGAGAATTCTGGTATTTTATGAGGATCCAAAATAACAAGTCTACTGTCCTCATCTTCAGGATCCTCAACCACTCGCTTTAGACCAGGACGCTGGAGTACCGTATGTTTTAGGGACTTTAGCAAAGTATTTACAATTTCTTTCTTGACTTTAAGAACTGGAACAACAACTGTCCTTTTAAAAGCTTCTCTGTTGAGTAGTGTCATCCCACGCACTTCCGGATGCGGTGAATACAGTTCTAGACTAGCTTTATCCTCCACAGTTTCAGGCATTGTAAAAAACGTATTTTTTTTTTTTACTACTACAAAAAGCCCAGGTATTCTGCCAGAATATTGCGCCAATAGCATCCAAACTGCTGGAAATGATGTATTTGATGCAGCTGTCCTAAAATGATTAGTTTTCAGTAGTCTGGCAGAGTATCCAAATCTCCATAAAGTCCTAGAAGAGAAATTATTCATTTTATAGACATTATGTAATCATTCCATTAAAAAGGCTGCAAATCACATGGATTTGCTGTTCTCTTAAACTAGAATTTCCATCTGTACCAAACAATCCACAATAGTTTAGTAAAGCTCTTTATTATGAATTATATACTACAAATTTCTGTCCTTTTGCAAATGTATTTTTAGACTTAAACATTAACTAACTTTAAGCAGTGAGATAATCCCCCCCTGCCAAAATACAATGACCTCTCTTTGTTCTAATAAATGTGTTATTAATCCCAGTAAGCCAACAGGAAAAATTTCTACTGTCTTGATCCTACCGTTGGATCCCTTCTCTCTCTGATAAAATTCATTACCAAGCAGTGGTTGCTAGAAAACAGTTATTAGCAATAGTGGTCATAATCTCTCTTCAGCAATTTCTGCCTCCTATACCCCAGTGGTAAGGGGTTACACACTCCGTAGTGTCTTTGCTCTACGTGTTGCGTGCCAGAAAGACCAAGAATTAAATGCAGAATTCCCCTAGAGGTACAGGGAAACATTAGTAATGTCTATTCAAGTGACTGAACCCCTCTCCACAGTTCATTCATAGGATGGAGACTTGAAAAGTAGCCTTACACTTTTCTAAATGGTTTCCTCCACTAAAGACAGTCCAAAGGGGCCCAACTTTCCTGACTCTGCATCAGCTGCTCCTAGGCAGGAACCAATGATTTGGGTAGTATGTAAGCCTGACATTTCTCCTGCCCTCTTGGGAAGTTTGTTTTGAGACTGGGGGTTGATAGGAGAGATGCAAACTAGCTCTGAAAGGAAACCAATTCCCTTCCCTGCCTCAGACATCTACACCCCGATGTACAGGGCTGCTGCCCTCCTTCAGGGTAATAAGTGGTCTCTTCTTCAGAAAAGGAGCTGCGCCCAAGCCCTAGTGAAGCTGGCCCTGCTCCCATCCTCCCTCTCCCACAAATCCCAGCTCCTCGCTGGGGCTCCCTACATCTCCAAGCCAGCTCACTTCCCTAAACCAAGTTTTTGGCAAAGCACACCTCCTTTCCCTGTTGACTCAAAAATAAACAATACATTCTTCACGTCTGCTACAGAGGAGGAAGACTTCATCCAGAGGCCAGAGCATCCCAGTGTGTTTCTTAGGCATTCCCCATCTCCCTAGCTGGAAACTGCTGGCCTGGTTCGCACGGGCTTCTCGGCATTAGATAAGCCCGCAAGATAAAAGCCCCCTCGCCGGGTCTGGTTGGAGGTCCCTGCAGCCACCCTGTCGCAAGAGGACTAACATCTTCCCAACGT
>NW_009217264.1:0-286 GCF_000690835.1 Fulmarus glacialis
ACTAGGGAAGGAGCCGCGCTGGACCTGTTTTTTGCGAACAGAGAAGGACTTGTGGGTGATGTGATGGATGGAGGCCATCTTGGGCACAGTGATCACGAAATGGTAGAGTTTTCGATTCTCAGAGAAGTAAGGAGGGGGGTTAGCAGAATTGCTACCTTGGCTTCCAGAGGGCAGTCTTTGGCCTATTTATGGGCCTGGTTGACAAAGTCCCTTGGGAGGCAGTCCTGAAGGGCAAAGGAGTCCAGGAAGGCTGGACATTCTTCAAGAAGGAAATCTTAAAGGTGCA
>NW_009217265.1:0-1527 GCF_000690835.1 Fulmarus glacialis
TGAAGCAATAATTGTATTTTTATATTTTAATAGTAAATTGAAATTCAGTAGAAATATTAGAAGAAGAAAGAAAGAGCAGAAGGAAGGACGGAAGGAAGGAAGATACTCTGCTACTGAAAAAGTTTTTCCTAATGTCCAGGCTAAAGCTCCCAAGCCATATTTAATTAGTAAATTGAAATTCAGTAGAAATATTGTAGATACTTCTCTAGAAAGGAAGGAAGGAAGAAAGAAAAGAGAAAGGGAGGAAGGGAGGAAGGAAGGAAGCAAGCAAGCAAGCAGTGCCTTAAGGAGAATTCTTTATCTCAGTAAAAATAAAACAAAGTAAAAATGTGTTTTCTGGCTGACTTCCTACCCCATATCTATCCTATTTACCTTACAAATATGACTGGTCTCCATATACTCAGTGAGGAATGCTAAATTCTGAGTAAGTCAGTGATGAACCTTTGTATCTCCTACCTTGGGCTATGTTTGCATCAATTAAGAAATTAAATAACTGGAAGTTAACTGAGTAAGACTTCTGTTCTTGTGCAATGCACTTGCCCTCTATTCACTGCTGCTTGATTTCCTGGAATACTTTTTTTATTGTGATAATGATAAATGATCAGTATTTCATTGCAATGCATTTATCTGAACAAAGAATATTTCTTACAAGAAAGTGAGGAAAATTTTAAACAGAATATGTACTTACATTCTTCAAGAAACAATCAAAAATATTTTCATGCATATTGTGAAGTTGTATGTTCTGCATTGTTTCACCCAATCATGAATATTCCACATAAAAAGATGAAAAGCAGAAACATCCCTAGAATATAGTAGAACATAAATTCCCTAGAATATAGTAGAAATCAGAAGCTTAGAAATTAACTGAACCCTCAGTAGCGTGAGCTACCATAATAGACAAAAGAAGCCTTTTTGGTTTTGTTGTTGCTATTGCTGTTGATTTTATAATGCATGTTCACTGCTTTATCAGTTGGCAGCCACTTTGGTTCCCAAGCAGTTATTTACCTTGAGAGACAGCATTGTCATTTTAGTCACATGCTCATTATTGTTATTTAAATTTCCTTCTTTGTCAAAGGCAAAAGTCAATTATTAAGTTGACAGTATCTGCTTTGTTTTTACATTTCTCTGTAAAAGAATAAAACCTTCTAAGAAAAGGACAGCTGTGAATTTCTCATTCTGAAAAAGATGTTGCTGAGCAATCTGTTGATGGCATTCTTCATCTCTGTGTTCCTCAGTGTGTAGATTAGGGGATTAAGCATTGGAGTGATGACTGTACAAAGAGATGACATGGCTTTGTCTATCACAAGCTTTTGGAACGGACGTGCATAGAGGAAGATGCAGGGTACAAAATGGATGCTCACAAGTGCAACCTGAGCTCCACAAGTGGAAAAGGCTTTGTGCTTCCCCTCTGTGATATGTGTCCTGACTTTGACCAGGATGACAGCGTACGACACAATCAGGACAATAAAGATGAGGATTGTAAACAGTCCGCTATTGCACACCATGAGTAGCTCAACTACATAGATA
>NW_009217266.1:0-19689 GCF_000690835.1 Fulmarus glacialis
ACGTCGTTCCCCCCCCCTTACGTTCCTTACGTTTCCCCCGCCCCCTTACTTTTTTTTCCTTAGCTATAGGAGAGCAACTCCCACCTAACTTTTAAGGCAACTTGCAGACCAGAACTGAGAACACCCATCTGATCCTGAAAGACCAATTCAGAAGATCAAGAAACCGGAGCAAAACACAAAGTTGCATGTAAAATAAGAGCTGGCATGCTTGGAAAGATGTTTCCTAAGGAGGGTTGACATCCACAGGTCCTGGGCAACTGTGGCCCTGGTCATTCGGTGCATGCCCACGCTCAGCCTGGCCAGGCAGAAATGCTCTTGCAATTCACCTGCAGGCCCAGCCTCCTCCCACAAAAGCCCAGCTGTGCTCCGTGTGAAGCACCCCTTGCTGCTGTGTCTTTCATACATGATGTATTTCCAGCTAACCTGAAAATTAGATCAGGATTTTTTGTTTTTAACTATACTACAGGAAAATGACCTAAAAAAGGAATACATTTCACAAAGCCTTAGGAGAAACACACCAAGCCACTGAAAGTGATCTGGAAAGTCAGCAAAAGTAGTTATCTACCTGTTCTTAGACTTCACTTTGTGCTTTTACATTATTTTTACTTCAATATATGCAGCAACCAATTTATCTCAAGGCAACGAAGATTTTTCTAATGTTTCTATTAAAGACAGCAACACAGAAACACCCAGAGTACTGGGGCAATATATAAAAAACTCAAAAGCTTAAATCTTTTTTGAGGTCCCAGTAAGTTTTTCTGCCAGCTGCATTTTTAAAAGGAAAAGAAAATGAAATTTCATTCTGAGCTACTGACTAGTGATAAAACATACTTCTTAGTGTATCAGAAAGGTATTCTCTACGTACACACTACATCGCACATAGCCAGTCTATACCACTCAGGACTATTTTCTACATTAATGTGCTTTTCTCAATGCTTGCAAAAAAAAGGAGAAAGAAGGTGACCTTTGTGTACTGTGGTTGAGAGAAGACTTTTTTCTGTGGCTTTGTAAAAGTGAGTTATACAAGTGAAAAATGCATTTTGCCACATGGAGATCATTAACTTTACTTCTTCTCAAATTCATGAATCTGCATTGCTGCTGAGTGCTTTTAAATATTCTTTCCTTCCAAAACTCTTTCTTGCCCACCCTCACATCTTCCTCTGGGAGGACGAGGCTGGGGAGCGCAGGAAAGGAGGGCATCCCTTTTCCCGGAGAGGTGCCAGGCACACCTGGAGCAGGGGTTTGGGAGCCTGGAGGGGCTGGAAAGCTGTGGTGGAGAAGACCAGCAATCTGACAGTCCCTCTCCATCAGCTCTCGGACCTGAAAGTTGATGGAAGAAAACTCCTGAAGCGAGTGGGAAGAGTTTGCTGTGGGCCAGCAAGTCCTTGAGCTAACACCAAGCAAACTCTCCCCCAGCCTGGAAGCAAGACCCTGCCTGCCAGGACACAGTGGGCAGCTGGGTGCAAACCCCCCTGTTTCCATTCTGAATCACCATGTAATTTCACTTCAAAAATCTCATCACAACCTTTTTTTTTTCCTTCAATTTCCAGTATTTATTTTCAAGTACATTGCAAGAAACCTATGGGCTGCTTATTTTCATTACTATAATTTTTATTCTGCATGCCTGACACTTTCTTCCCCCCCGCCCCCCCCCCCCGATTTTTCCCTGATTTTCTCTGTTTTGTTTTTATTTTTTAAGATTTGTCCCTTTTCAGTCATTCTTTTAATTTATTGGTGGTACCAACAGTTCACATCTGTGTTCACATAAGGCCGGGTGTCCCAGCACCCAATGAATTACAACAGGAACTGCAGTTATCATATGCAAATCCTCTGTTACATGCAAAATCTCAAATTCTTGAGATTTTTATTTGAGTCTCCTGGGAGCGTTACAGCAAGCAAGCTGGGAGAGGGACCATGTACCCCATTTGTTGTTGGGAGTACGTACTCTAGTCAGTCATCCAATTCCCCCCCCAGTCAAATTACCTGGCATCCTCTCCCTATCCATAACATCTATGTGCCACACACCTCCAAATACGGAGTCTATTTACAGATCCCAATTGTCCTGCTTGCTGGAATACCAGGAGACCAAGATGTTTACTTTTCCCTCAGAAAACTCCTCTCCAGTAGTTTCATTTTATTTGATCAACATAGGATAATTAACACGTTCAAAAATTCCAGAAAGCATATAAATCTCGTATTTTACTGAACAGAAGTGTTACAGAAAATGTACACCAAGCTTTCTTTAAAATTCCCCAGAATGAAGAATACTTTTGTATAGCTAATAGCAGACTGTTGAGAATAAGAGTAATAACCCTTCAGATGCAGTATTTTTCACAAGGCAGTCTAGGTAGCGGCTTCTTCCTAAAAAGACGAGTATATGATTTGTAGATGGGTAACATTCATACTCCAACTACTGAAACACCACAGTTAGGCTTAAGATTCTCATTTTTTTGTTCCAGGTAACATGATGCATCCCTTGTACAAGAAAGATGCATTCCCTAAATGGGATAGGGTCTTGGACGAGACCTGTAGTTTGTATAAATTACACCAGTACACAAAATCTAGTGGGAATAACCTTGGATTTACATCAACATCAGAAAAAACATTGTGGTTTCTTCACCAAGATATCATCTGGCAAAACCAAAGCAGCGAGCAGGCTCCAAATGTTGCATCGTTTGCTTGCAGAACATGAGAGCAAACTGCTGCTCCCATCTGTAGTGCAGCCTCCACGTTTTCTGAAGCAGGTATCAAAGGTGCATTGAAGAGCGCGTGGGAGCACAGAACTACGTTAAAACTCAAGACAGCCTTCAATGTCTTATACGTACCACCATCAAAACGATCATTTTCCACCTTCTCCCAAAGCCTCCAGAATGCTGCAAAACATCCTACCTAATAAAGAATGAGTTCATGCACAGCAACAAGAGGTAATTTTTTTTTTAAATTTAATGTGTAATAGTTGACTGGCTCATGAGCTTTAAATTTTCCACAGCACTTGCACACAGACACATATGCAGGAAGAGATCTGGTTTCCATCCAGAGGCAGGTGATGCCTGAAGATTACAAGACCACCACCTCCCTTGGCCAGGAGAAACATGGAGTAGGAGTGAATCTGTGGAAGACAGGGAATCCAGATGCTTATCCTGAACCTGGTTTATTCTGCATAGAACTGCAAGGCAGAGTTGTGTCTGGATTTTCCACGTGAAGCGCTGGCATAATTTCCTTTTTTCTTTTCTATTGCTCCTGTGACTACCATTATTTTGTCACTAAAGGGAATGATTTTAAGAGGTTTTGATAGAAATGCTATTAGACAAAATCTCCATAGGTGTTCAGTCACAGTTGTGAAAATTAGTGTAGCAGCTTTTCATAAAAGAAGAGTCTCCCCAGATTTAATCAAAGTTGAAACATGATCCTTCTGATAATTCCAGCTTCAGGAACGTGCAGAACCAGCCGGACTGCCCTCAACAACAGCAATTCCTCTTTACTGCTCCTTCACAGCCACTCCACAGCACTGTTATCTCTCAAAATTTCCCTTAAGTGACCAGTATATGATTCATAAACTGTTTAAAGGTATGGTTTTTCACCATAACTATAGAAAACAATTTTTAATAACAGATTAAATTGATGACTTTCACTTCTTACTATAGCAAGATTTCATTTATTGTTGCCTGTCACCTTCTTTTTACCGAAGCCGTGATTTATAGCCCCAGCCAAACTGGTGACTACCGGCATGACCTGCATGGCATTTCTGCTTTTAGGTCCTACGCTCCTGTGCCCGCAGACACTGTCTGAGGTTTTGATGTATGCAACGTTCACTGAACCTGTGGCTGACATTCTGTAGAGCAATGAGTTATTTTCTGCACTGATTTGCTGCTTGGATTATGGGTTTATTCCTTCAAGCCTGACTTATTCAACAAAGGAAGAGAGGAAAGTTTTAAAACTGTTACTTCTATAATTTGAGTTTCTGTGTCTTTTTAGCTTCACTACTATATCACTCCTTAAATTTATTTTTTAATCACAGGATCCTTTTTGTGCTAATTAAGTTGTCTATGACCTAACTTTTTCTATTTGTAGACTTTGTCTTGCTCACTCCCCATTGATCGACTTCCTTATATCTCCTTTATATGAACCTTAGTGAGGTCATTCATATAAATTCTTTTCTTTAGTCGTCTTTTTTTTTAGTCTTCCTCATCACTCATATGCCATCTGTTCCATTCATACATTAGGGAGGAACATATTCCTAAATTGTCTCAATGAGATCGGTTTTATTCAGCTCACTCGCCATGTACGTCAGTCTGGGCTAATTTACTTGAGTGAAGTCACCCATGCTCTCTCCTCTTGCATTTCACCAGCAATGCATGTTTGTAGGCTTGGCTTTGCTAAAGCTGGCAGCTCTCCTTTCAATCTGTATTTACCATAGCAAGCTGTATGGAGATAGGACAAACATCAACTGACTCCAACGATGCTGCTACACCCTCTCCAAAGATCATATCGTGTAATCACTATATTTTTTTGCTAAAAGAATGTGGCAAGCAGTAAATCTTAATATGTTCTCCTGTTGGTTTAACTAGTTTATCAATCTACAGCAAGTTTCAAGCCACCCAACTTTTTATTTGGGTATGAAGGGACTCAATCACAGAAGTAGTAGTGTAAGTTAGGAAGCTTCTTGTCTACAGTGTTAGGTTTGGGACAGATACGGTCTGGGAAACCTGGACGATCAGTATGAGATCTGATGCTACTCCAAAGGCCCTTTAGGAGGCACCAGATCACTTCACAAGCTACAGCTGGCATTCGTAAGTCTTACAAAGTTGCAGAAGCATAGATGGCTAGCTCTCAGCTACCACCTTTGAAAGGACCGTCATTTTGATTTGCCCAAAGTTGGAGATGTATCAACATTCTATATAGAGAGGCAGAGCATGGACCTGACATGCAATCGAGCACTACAAATCCAGAGGGAAGTGAGCAGTCCCTCATTGCGTCATAGGGTATATGACACTCCAGCATGTCACGGTTGTACGTACACTCATCTACAACCCTTCATTCCTGAACCAGTGGAGGAAGGACATCATCTAGGCAACCTGCATCCAAACCAAGTGACCTGAAAAGGGTCTCGTGAATGACCACTTCTACATAGTCTGCTACTGCAGAACCAAGTAAAGCTGCTGGAACCATCTTACAGCTCAGCACCACAACTTTTAAAATATTAAAGTATATAAGATGGGAGGATACTGATGACAGGAGAGGTGCATCCAATTAGCATGCCTAGGACTAGAGTGGATTCCCTCAGAAAAGAGTTGACCTTCATTTCATATCCCCGCAACAGCACCCATCTTCTCTTGAGCAGGTGGCTCTGCCCCAGGTTCATTACCATTGAGTTTTACTCTGATTTTCTGAACAAGTGAGCTGCATGCTTTCTTTAGTGGCAGAAGAGAAACTCTGACACCTCTTTCCACAGAATCCTCTGAATAACTTTTCTGAAACGTTTTGTTTCATTAAAGACTGAGGAACTCTGGGATGATTTTGTGTTGTCTTACATAAAAAAGCGTCATCAAAAAGTTACTTTGACCTACTGAAATAAAGTTTAAAGAAAAATATTGGAAGTAAATTAAGTTTGAGTATTTTCCACTTTAATTACCTTTTTCTAGCTATGAAACACTTGTTCCACTGAATATATTTCAGCCAGTGTTTGTTCTGA
This sequence comes from Fulmarus glacialis, assembly GCF_000690835.1. Lineage (NCBI taxonomy): Eukaryota > Metazoa > Chordata > Aves > Procellariiformes > Procellariidae > Fulmarus > Fulmarus glacialis. The sequence continues at coordinate 5,693 of NW_009217266.1, forward strand.
CGATCAGTACCAAACACCTCCAGAAGTAAATGTCTATCCAGTGCTCACACCACCACACAGAGGGGATTTTGTTTGGTTTTTAACGAATCCAGGTGGGCTTGTTTTGAGGGAAGCAAACACATACACACTGTATTTAGCTGCACTGCATGGGTATTTCAGGACTATGTGTCACCTACAAACACAAAGATTATTTACCCTGGAAAAGATGCGGATGAGTACAAGTTCCGGTGAAAGCCATCCTCACCTACCATCAATAGCAGACCTCATTCAGGCAGCCTGCACTGCTCAGACTTGACCACCGCACAAACCCCAGTTCTGGGCAGCTGTTAAGAGTTTCCCACATCTTCTTAAAAGCATACTAGGTGCAAGATTAACACAAGACATTCTAAATCTTCTGTTTAAAAAGTTCCAATAGCTCAAGAACTTCAGGCGTATTGTATTTCCTTCAATGGCACAAAGAAAAGTACCATCTTCTATCTTAACATTCAAAATCTATTCCCACAGAGAAAAAAAAACTTATTAGTAAACAACCAACATTTCCCACAGTGAAAACAATTTATTTCCCACAGAGAAAACAACTTATGAACAGAAAGCACACTGGAAAGGCAATCTGGGTTCTGTGGAGCAGCTGCTCATCAATAACACTACTTTCAAAACATGCATTATAACGACCTCCATTAGAGCGCGCATAGTATGGTGTATTACATCAAATGCCTATATTACTGCGACTTCGTATCTTGACAGTAGAAATGTATTAAGTCTTCTAATACTCCATGTGTAATCCTGACACACCTGGAAGTCTTAGTTTAGAAACTGGGAAGCGAAGCTTGCAATGTTTGTATCTAAAACAGCCTCCACAGGAAATAGAACCTTAATGGACAAATCTTAATTTCCATTTTTTATTCCACCAAGATTGCTTGACTAATATAAAGGCAGTTCTCAAAACATGATTAAAATTAAGGTTTGCAGCAAAGAAGTGTCCCAAGGTGTGCTATCAAAAAGAAAAATAAAAAGAAGTAAAGGCATCCATATTAACCATAAGTTCACCTGTAAGCAGTGTAAAAATGAATGAGGAACATGAACTCCCATAAAGCAAATGAAAACATGAAAAAGGACCAAAGCAGGCTTATTTTTAAGTTAGATGTCTAGAAGTCAAGGTTAGAAACTTGAAACATTTTTGAAAAAAATGTACTAGTAATTAACTTTGTCGTCTTCTTGACAGCAGCTTTGCTCCCCCATGGCATGCAATCTGCACACAGCATTTCCTAAGCCTCAGCTCCGAGGAGCTTGTGTTTATCCTCCATCAAGGCAATTCATGAGCATTTGTATGTTTGTGCAGTATGATCAGGGATGTTTACAGAACTATTCATCATTTCATTCTGTCTTGTCCAGAATCACTGACTGTTCCTTGAAGCAGAACAGCTTCAAGAAAAGGTCCACACACTTTTCAAACTAGATAAATTAAACTTTGAATGCACTGGTACCTTTACTTAATGTCACTCGATAGATCGGTCATGCTTCATCATATACAGCATATTTTCAAAATTCAGGAAGAGTAGTCTTTTTTCTGTTACTTTTTTTTTCTTTGGGGAGGAAGGAAAGGGTTCCTCTTACACCCTTACTTTCTATAGGTCTTGCACCATTGACTTTCTGATGTCCAACAACTGCAAAAGAGCTACCAACAAAGTTGGCTTCTTTTTATTTCTTCATGTTTTTATCTTTTACCTTTCATAGTGCCTTAATCAACTTTACCTACAGTATGCGTCCCAGTTGTGAACAAACTACAGATTAGGACCTCCAGATTTTACCCCATATGAAACACTCCTGAATGGCGTCACCACAACACAGAAGCATTGGTATTCCTTGTTCAGGAAAAAGGACAGCATTCATATACATCTCAGGATGTGGATCACATACAGTGAAGTAGAGGCTGCTCTATAACTTGGAAGAAGTAGTTAAAAATAAATAAAATCAACCCCCCCATTTTTTCTAGGTGCCTGTGGACGAGCATCTTCCAACCCTGAATTTCTGATGATATCCTCCTAGACCAGGGATGACCGCGCAACACGGGACATTTTCTCCTGAGGCTTGATCTGTCTCCACAGACCCAGATCTTGCAGTCCTCACTATTTCCAGCCTCTTCAACACAGAAAGTCATGGCACTAAAGCCCACCCCTTCCAGTGCCGTGCAAATAGATGGCAAGCTTTGACTTAGCAATGAGGCAAAAAAAATGGGAGCTAGAAGCCGTTCTCGTTCAGCACTGTGATTTATTTCAGGTTGGCAGCTCAGACAGCTACTGTGCTTTCCTCCAACCTGTTCATTTGATGGATGGTGCCCCAGCACGAGTGGACAGAGAAGCTACAGAGGTGATGGCAGCCTGCCCTCAACTCATGTTTGGGTGATGAACCAGAAGGACCCGCACAGCCTTCGAGCGCAGAGTGAGGAAGACTGACTACAGGATAGAAAGAATCCCAAGAAACAATCAGTTTTTAACGCGAGGCTCACTTGCAGGAACGAATCTATGAGGAAACTATGACTTTCCATCACTTTAAAATTGATGTTGGGTAAAAGCAGGATCAGGCCTTTTGTGATTTTATCTTTTTCCCCATTGCATTTCATATTCTCGAGGCTGAGCTTTTTTATATGGAATCTATTATCGGGTCCTCACGCAGGCACAGCTCCCATTAGTGTCAGAAGGAGTTACTGTACGCCTGCTTATCGAGAGGAGAGCAGGCTCCCCTGTGGCAGGACTTCTTTCAAAGAAAAACCTCACAGAATTATCGAGCAAAAATACTTGAAATTTTAAAACCCTTCAGGCAATGATTATAGCTCTGCTGGTCCTTCAGAGGAGCATAAAGGGCCCCATTATACAAAATAATATTAGTATTTGATACCTGGCAGTAACTCAAAACATCCGTGACATGAGAGGACACCTAAGTTATATTTCAAACAAGAGCACGAGCGGGTGGCTACTTCGCTAGTCTACTATCTCTTGCCTTCCTGGGCAAGAAATGTTTGTTTTTGAAATCATCTCAAGATCTCCATTTCCACCTACACAGAGTAACAGCACTCAGAGCTTTTATCGCTGCAGCAGGACCGAGTCCTCCGGCTGCAGGCACACTCTCAGCCAGCGAGGCTCTCCGCTGGTTAAGTGGTTCACTTGACCCGGGCCAGCTTGCAGCAGCAGAAGAAATGAAAGAGAGCTCTGCTGTAAACCCAGGGCCAAAGGCCACCTTTCCAGCACTATTTTGGCCACGACTCGCCTCCTCCCGGCAGACTGCACATTGCACAGGGCAGCCCTGCCCTTCCCGGGGGTGGGAGAATGGCAGCGAGGCACCGAGAGGTCAGCAGAGAGATAAAGACTTTATTAAAGGGGCACAAGGTAAAATTCCCTTTTTCCATGATGTGAGCACAGAGAGCAAGTAAATGCAGCACTCAATACCAACGGAGACATTGCGACAGCACATGATGGTTTTTTCTCTACTTTATGAGACACTGGCTTGTTGTTATGAAAACATTTTCGTAAAGATAATTATGGTTTTCAGTAATACATACGGCACTGAAATCTGAAGTGATGAGTCAAAATATATCAACATTAGAAACCAATTTTACCACAATAAAAATTACACAAGGCATTTTATGGCAGTGGCATGGAGAACTTTGCTTCTCCCTTCCCCTGAAAAAAAGCAAATCATGTCTAAAACAATTCAACACAATCATCTAATGAACTTAGTAGTAGTACTTATTTATCCTTTATTTCAATTATCACAGTGTTTTCCCTTCTCTTCCCAGCACAATAGCATTTTTCCACTATAGCACAAAAACATCAATCTCTGTCCCAGCCAGAGTGGGAACTATCATTTTGGCCAATTGCATTGCCACGCCAACGTGCTTTGCTCTGTTTTGTGAACCCAAAACTTTGCTCTCAGCAATCTGCTTAAAATTTAAGCAGGTAGGGATTGAAACGGGAGGAGAAGGTGCAGCAGCATCTCTCCCCAAGCCTTGCCGACTGTCCCAGTCCACACTGGGTCTGCAGATAAAATGATCAATAGCGAAATACTGTAAGAACAGGTTCTTGAGCTTTATGGAAGACCTGCCAAAGGCATGTACGTGTGTGTTTATACAACTCTTGTGTAATTACATCAGAGCCCACACACCCAACATGCCCGCACACATGCCCCCAGGAGCAATCCCCCAGTGCTCTAAGCACTGCACGATGATGGTTGGAGGCAACTTCTGCCTCAAAGAGATTGGAGCTTAGTCCTTGAATTAGAGACACCAAGTGTTCACAGACAGAAGGCATGAAAAGAAGGCGACATGGAAAAACTTTAAAATATGATATCTGAAAAGAAATATTGAGAACTCTATGGCTTTTAGGTCTGACAAATGCATGCAGGCTGGCAAGTAATTGTCGTCTCCCCAACTGTTCAAAAATGGTGAGAGTCCCCAAACCTATGATAAAAAAAGCAGAAGCTAAATGGAGCAGAGAATATGGCCACAGTTCAAATTCACTTGTGGAAAGCCAGATGACAGGTTATGCAGTCAGTACGACACAAGGAGAACTATGTTCTGATTTGTATATTACGATGCAAACAGATTGCAAACCAGTTCCTAATCTCGCTGCATTTCAGAATAAACCTTAGTTAATTAAAGTTGGCAGGACTTCTGAAAGAAATACAGCAGTTACCTTCAACAAGTATTTGCTGCAGTCACCCATATAAAAAGCTTTATTATTCTGTAAGTATGTCTGTTGAAGCAGACCATGGAAATTTTGGCCAGTAACACAAAGCACCATGTGCTTGCTGAGATAGATGCACTGTGCAAGTTCTGTTACACAGAACTAAAACAATTGCAGCCGAAGAACAAGAGAGTCCTTTTCTCCTCATGGCACCATGGGTATCTTGTACCAGGATCCTTCCCACTAGAGCCCAGTTAGCCAGTTCTGTGTATTTGCATACTAAGCATTAAAAAACTTCCTACGTATTGAATAAAAAATTGTTTAGCAAAGTGCATCACTGGCACTGAACCCACAGGTCTAGTGCTTTGGAGGGGAAAGGAGTGAATATTTTTCCCTGTTTTCTTGACATTCAGCTTTGGTCAGAGACAAAATTTTAGTCAGTGTATGCACATCTGCTGAATTACACGCTTGTCCCAAAAGCAGTTACCTACTAGCATTTAAATTACTTCTTTTTAGGAAGGACTTCCCTTTGTAATCTACACAGCGATCTTACTACATTACAGATCATCTTACATATGTTCGGTACCTATCAACTGCAGTGTAATTTCCTGCCTCTTGTTCCCGCAGTAGCTCCTCTGGCCGAGACGCCTGTTTGAGCCGCTTTCACTGCTACGACACCAACACCGATGTAGTGAATGGAGCTGGGGACCTTTGCTCACCAAGATCACAGCAAAGAAAACCCAAGCCCATCTTTCCTGCACCCATTCTCTTGTGAGGAACAGAGCAGCAAGCAGGTCTTCTGTCTTTCCTAATTAAGCTGTTCCTCTGCGCACACAACAGCGATAGTTCTTAAGCTACACATGAACATCGCTATAGGCCAGCATAAAGAGCTGTAAAAACTTTCCATCCTTTAGTAGATAGTAGACGAGTTCTTGTACCAGTCTGGACAGACATAGACTGTTTATCCTAAATCAGCATCCCAGCCCAGAGTTAGCCCGTTTATTATTAGCTGATAAAAGAACAAACTTTAGGAACATGCTCACCTCAGTTTCCCCAAAACAGCATTGCAAAGAGCCCCACCTTCTGCCACAGGCAGAGAACATTACTATGTCCGCCTACTGGGGTCTTCTTTCAGGAAGCTATGTGATACAACTGATGACAAATTCTTACTATTTTGCATTCAATTTTATAACATTCCAGTTGAACTTTCTGCCCAGTTTCCTTATTCAGTAGGAAGACAACTCGCAGGAGATGTCTTCATATGGAACCCTCTTAAGCTTCCTGGACATTTGGTTTAGTAGGTTTCCCACTAATTAAATTCCACAGAGATGCTTTTCCCCTTTTAGACAAGGTGGAAAAGGAAGAATATCCAACATTGCTAGGGGGGAAAGTGTTTTGAGTATGCATACTACTATCAAGCTGATGTAAGAATATCTTTCATTAACCTAAAGAATAATGAGAAGCTGGGTAAGATTCTGTACTTTGTTGTTAGTCTCCACATATGCTTTATGATGAATGCTACTGAAGTACTTCAATTACTTTTTTGTGTTAACCATTCACTATTGAAAGGACTAGACTTGTTTATATGATCTCAGAGCTCAAATGTGAAAGTAATTGACATTTCTTCCGCTCAAAGGAAGTGAATTATTTCTGTGCTGAATTCAAAAGAAGTTTTCTCATAACAACAATGCATCTCAGAAGACTCTCATTACCATAATATAATCAGGTCTTTATAGGAATGGGATCAAATGCACTTTTGCACATTATATTCAAGTGATAGTGATTATCTTGCCATGACTACATTTTATTTTATGCCATGCAACTTCTTAAAAGTTATTTATACACTGTGGTTATTTGGACAAACCAGATCGCTCACTTAAGTGTTACTCAGATATTGCAAGCAACTGTTTGTCCTTGGCAACAGTTTAAGAAATTGGGACTCTCCGTTCAAAGCAAGCACATATTGACTAAGCATGTCCCCCAGGCTGCCCAGAAGGCTCTATGCTGTGCCGGAGAGAGCAATAGGTGCCTTTAGTGGGAGCAGTAAAAATAAGAGGTGGAGACACTTTATGTTGTGCCAGAGGGAGTGAGTCAAAGACAGCAGCGCTTGCCTCAGAAAAAATTCAGTGTTTTGTAAGGCTTAAGTTTTCAAACCCCACATCAGTCACAAGAGCTGGGATCATTCTCAAGTAGCAGAGATGAAGCTAATGGCTTTGTTGGAATAAGTAGCTTTTTTGGAATAAGTGAGATGAGAAGCTGAAGAAACCCTTAACAGGCATGTGATCACAACAGCAAACTCATCAGGTATAAAAGAATCAGGCTCATGCACAGAAGTGCTTCAACAAAAACAGTAGAAAAATAGTGATAGGACGATCAACCTTAACATCACATAATAAAGATTCACTGAATAGATTGGCCTCCTTGTCCAGCTTTCTGCAGTGCAAAAGCAAGCATCACCCTCCCAGCAGGGAGGGCATGGGCACCTCACCGGGAACACAGCCCCAAAGGCAGGACTACCTACACCACCTGGTATCTTCCATGCTCTTGCAGAGGACATGTCAAAGAGGCACGATGGGACTCTGCAATTCCCCAGCACACATCATCTGGCTGAAAAGATGGGTGGCTGACCGTGCTAACCTTCGTGAGCACTTAGTCTGGTCAGTCCTCTTAATTATTGCATTTTTCTGATTACATAAACAAGCTATGGCCCTGCAGACCAAGGATGTGCTGAAAGCGGGAAGCCCCGTACTTTCGACGAGGGAGCGATGGACATGGGAGCCGGCACTGCAGATCTGGAACCATCCATGTTAAGAAAGCACTAAAGCACTTGGAGCCAACAGCAAGAGGGCAAGGTATTAAGAGCCAATACCAGGCAGAAAACAAAGAGAAAGTCTTCAGAAGTAAAAATAAGGGTTTATCTTTATGCAGTAGGAAGAAAGGAGACCAGTGAAGGGATACAAAATTGATGGGGCTGTCAGTGCCGGAGACAACGGCAATGACCTTAGCAGCTTCAAAGAGGACTAGAAGGAAGTCCAAAAGATAAAGGATGAGACTGAATGAAGCCACAACAGTCAAGATAGCAGATAAGATGCTGACCATTTGTTTAGAAAGGACAGAATTTCAGAAATATTACTTAAGAAGAACTGACAAGTTTAAGACACAATAGTGGAGAACAAAGTCTTCAAGATAACTACAAGATGGGCTAAAAAAGGACAGACAGTCACTGAACTGCAGTTACTACATAATCAGTATTTCTTCTTGATGGTTATGAAACTACAGAGTCACTGCAAAAAAATGATATTTCCTCTGACGTTTAGGCTGTTCAAAGAGAAAAGTAACTTTCCCAGCTCCTTTGAAAATCCAAGACTAAGCACTGACATCCATTTGTTCTAATTAAGGTATGCAAATATATATATATATTCATGACCAAATGCAGAACCTTTCAATGCTTGCTTCCTCAAATTAATATATTAAAACAGTTCATATTGTATCTCAGCCTGTCATATACAAGTGCTATCTCAAGAAGCTACACAAGAAAATGAAATTTGAAAATGTTGTTTCGCAATTCTGGAATAAATTGAGAGATAATGAAATAGCTACCATGCTGTTCCACTTGAAACTTAATTCCAGTATAATTCAAATGCACAACACTGATTACCCATGCCATTTGTGGGGAAAGAAAAAGGGGATTTCAACTCCAGCAAAACTGAAAACAGCATCTATATTCCTACTGAAAGCAGAAGAAGAAATATATCTCAATTAATAACAACTCTTGGGTTTCCAGACATTGCAGTCTCATACATAAAAACAAAAAATTACTTTGCTTGTTTTTAAATGTGCCTGTTCCAAATCCAACAGACAAAGGCTAGAGACTCTCAACTGCTCAAGTCCACGTGACTGTCGTTAACCACAGGCAGCCAGCCATACATAGGCAGAATCATTTCCTGATGATACATCCATAATACAGCTGAGGCAACTTTGAAATAGGATTCTTGTACCACACTTCTCAAGCAGAAGCCTAACGGTGTCTGGTTTTGGAAAACTGTGCACTGTATTTTAAATTTCTTAAACATTTTAGTGCTCAGAAAACCACCTCCCAACCAATGGGCTACCACACTCTGAACCACTTTTGACCTGAGGCTTATAAGAACATTTGACTGTGAAGAGGGATAAAAGAAAAGCCTCCTGTGCTGTAAAACATCGCTCTGGGTGGCCCTAGAGTAAAGAACTGTGGGTCTGCAGAAAAGCCTAAACTGAAGGGACCTGCGGATATCACCTCGTCCACCTTTCTGCTGAAGGCACTGCCATAGATAACATCATCAAGGTCCATGTCCAGCCAAGTCTTGAACATTTCCAGCAAGGGACAGTCCTCCACTTCTCTGGAGAATTTATTCCAATGTTTAATTTTTTTTTTTTTTTCCCCTTTCTTTCTTCCCTCCTCTTCTAACCACGCAGAATTTTCTCTGAAACAACTTGTACCTGGTGCCTTTGATCCTACCACATTGCATCCTTACGAAGGGATACACTCCATCTTCCCTAAAACTACCTTTTAGGTATGGGAAGACTAGATTACCTGAGCCTTCTCTCCTCTAGGCTGAAAAAGCCCAACTCCTTAAATCTTTCCCTTAAACCTTTCTTCGTGTACCAAGTTCTCAAACCCTCTAATCATCTTGGTGGTCCCTCTGGCCCTTCTCTAGTTTTTCCACTCTCTTGAACAGAGAGGGACCAAAACTGGACACGGTATTCTAGGTAAGGCATAACACGTGTCAAGTAAAGCACAATGATCACAAAGTTTGCTGCAGCACCCACACTTCCAGAGGCATGGAAGGAGCACAGGATGGGGCTGGCTCCCTGTGCTTGGTTGTGCTATTGCAGAAAAATAGCAAAATATTTCAGGTTGTTCCACCTCTCTCGCTAGGTGATGAGCCATGCTCATCATTGACTGCTCAGGCATCAAAGGGACTGTTATTCTTGACTGCATATAGTCTCTGAGAACTAAAGTTTTAACAAGCTGTTCAAGGATCTTAACTTGGCTCAGGATTTTAAGAGCAGATACTTTAAAACAGTCATAGAGCAAACACCATCAGTAAATGTTAGCTCTCTCTCTGCTCGCAGTAGCTTTGCAAATCTCCCTCAGTCATAATGTTGAGGGTAGAAAACCAAAAACCTTACAGAGGGGAAGTCTAAAACCTGAGCAGCAGCAACTGTCAGGCAAGAGCGAGATGATCACACTCAGTTTCTTCTACCTGAACTACCTCTCTTTGCAAGGAGGGCACATTTTAGGTTTAGATCACTATTATGGCAGCTCTGGAGATCCCAAGAAAGCTTGTTTGAACACAGGCTGTTCCTTTGCACCCTTGGTACGCTCCCGGTACCGTGCCGGGGTGTCCCTGGCCACAGTGCAGAGGCACCAGATGCACTGATATCCCACCAGCCGTGCAAGAGGGATACGCAGCTATTTACCTGCATCGTGCTTTTCAAGTGTCTTTAGAAAGGATGCTGTAAGCAGTCCTCTGAGGAACCGTTTGTATTTTGCATCAGTCTCATACAACGGACTTTAGACATTAAAGTCCCAGGGTTTTGGGTTTGTACCCTTGCTTGCTCATGGTCTTCAGAGTGTGGGGAAAAGGGAGGATCTTTTTGATCTTGTTTTATTTTTACTGCATTCTCAGTCCCTTTCTTTTGCTTTTTTGAAGCAGACAAGTTTTCTTAATGAAAAACTGAACTCTGTCTCTCATGAAACCCACGTTATTGTTGTAACACATTTGCTACCTAAATCACCACACCAGTTCATGCATAACTTGCTTTACAGATGCACCAACTGATGCTACTGTCATGACATCAAATAGTATTTGCCAGATGACAATATTCAAGCAAATGCTCCTGTATCTATTATATATATTATCTATTATAACATAGTTTGATACTTCACCTTCCACCCCTGTAGGCAGGACCAGCAATTAGATTTCTGCCATTTGCTTGAATTCCGTTGTCACTGTGTACAAGTCCCTTCCAATCGTGACATGTCCATGTTTTAGGCATCAGTGTGGGTAGGATCTCAGCACTATCTTATAGTGTTAAAAAAGTGAGCAAATAGATAAAATCTCTGCACTTGTCCTGGATTTCATCAGTGATATTTTAGAGTTTGGGTATGCTATGTGATTAATATGCTGGTCCCAGTGAAGTGACTGCCTAAGGACTTAAAACCCCACCTAACCTGCAGGACAAGGCTTTTCAAGTAGAAAATGAATGTTTATTCCGTAGAATTTGCTTTGCTAGGAAAAAAAAATGCTCTGCCTCAGGGCTGTATTTTAGCCAGCTGTTAATTTGCACCCAATCCAATTAGTTTGAAAGCAGTTTAAGCAAACCAGGAAAAAAAATTTAAGTCATCAGATATTAAGCATGGCCATATTCTCGATGTTGGGTTATGAAAAAGAAGGAAACTATTTCTTTGCAGTGGAATATGCTACTTGTCTTCCACACACAAAGACAAGCCAGGCAGGTGGTTTATTGCAATCTGTACAGCAAAACCGAGCATCACTTGGTTCTTCATTGCTCTGCTCCACTTCGACCACCACGTGAAGCTGAAGTTTTGCCATGTTCCACGTGCCCCCCCCCCATCCATTTCAGCTGGCACCATAAATCTCCACCCAACACAAGGAAAACTCAAAAAACTTGGCAGAGAGCAACCAGAGAAGCTGGCAGGAGCTAAAACCATGTGGAGTAGCACAGAGATGCAAGTGGAAGGGTGACCTGTGGACATGGGTCACCCAGCAGGCGAGTGGCCTTATTCATTATTGCCACATTTGACATGCCCCAGCTGCCCTTCCTGCCTGCTGCTACCTCTTCTTCAGTAAGAACGATTATTCATTAAGAAAGAAGAGAATTTCACACACATACACGCACAATAACAGTTTGCTTTCACAATGCACAAGGAAAAATAAATAAAAGTAAGGTAGGGTACAAATCTGTTCCAAACTGGAAAAGTGTTCCCAAAAATCTCGTATAACTAACACACACAACTCCCCTTATCAACTAAATTGCTGGGGAGAGTAAAGTGCAGATCAGAAAGTATTTATAAGACATTTGGCAACTCTGTGACAGGGAAAAGAGTCCTCGTTCTTCCTTATTTTTTAATTGTCATCTTTCTTATACAACTCTCCTGCTCCATCTGAAGACCTTTCCCACTGACCAGCTGCACTCCCCAGTCAGCAGCACGGAAATTTCTATTTCCATTCCTGGAGACACCCAAAAACCTCTGACCAAAACAGAAATAGTCACTTTTCAAGTCCGTCACACATCTCAGCTGGGCAGCCTTTGCAGAAAGGCTTTTTTTTTTATGAAGTTGCCAGAAATTGAGCTAAGTTATGTTGGCATGATTACATGCAGTAATTACAAGAAAATAGAAATGCAAGACCAAGACGACAACGCCTTTATACACTAATCACTAGAATGAAGCACCTTGATCTAAATATTTTTCCCAAATAATTCAAAGGCATGTGGCCAAATCCTGTTTAAAAATAAATGAATAAATAACTAAACCAGGAATTGTTTCTACTACCTCTTAAGATTCAAAATTGCACTTATTTGGTATCACGTAGCACTCTGAGGAGAGAAGCTGGGCAATGTCACCTCTCAGGACATTTATACCCTGTAAATTCTGCATTTTTAAAAAATTAAATATAACATATGATTATTCAATCAATATTGAGAAACACTTAATTTGGTTTGATCTTTTTCTTTCAAGTCAAGTGAAGACAAGTCTTCATTCCACATCCATTTATTTGATCCAGGTGAGGTCTAAATTCAAAGTTTCCCTTGACATTAGAGGTTGGCTCAGGAGCTCACTGGGAGGCTAGCGGGAGCTCCAGAAAAGCCTGTGAAAAGGTCCCAAAGCTGAAGTCATGCTAGCCTAAGGCTTTGCAGTCACTTTTGACTGCTTACTTGTTTCTACCACCTGCAGTTTTCAGGTACTCAGTTGCAGGGCTCCGTCCCTGGCAGAGCTGTGTGTGGTCCTTCACAACAAGCTTCAAGACAGATAGGCAAGTAAATATGTATGATCTTAGCTTTGTGACAGACGTCAGGAATCCCTAAATACATTACAGGGAAGAGGATTTTATTGCAATAGCAGCATGAGACCACTTGTGCGATTAACGGATCTCCCCTTCCCATGATCTTCCCCCTCTTCCTTCATCAGATTAGGGATGGGATTGGCGAGACGCAGCACTGACTGGATATGCAGTGGGACTGCTACAATAATTACTTATTTAACTTAAGCTCAAAACCTGCATGTAAGTAACACTGGTGTTAAAGCAGGCACTGATAAATACCAAAATATTCAAGCACTAAGGATTCCTAGCTCAGTGGCAGTGCAAAGGAGATGTGAGCTGTAAGTGGGCTGTTACTACGTCTACATCAGTGTATGTCAGAGCAGAAGAGTGACTTACACTTCGCTCCATCTGCAACTCTCTCAGTGGTTGCAAAAAAAAAAAAAGAAAGAAAAGACAAATACAGGCTGATCCAGAGTACATCCCACAACACACATCACCCAGTGAATTCAGGAGACAAAGGATGTCAGAAACACCTAAACCTTATATGTATAAAACCTTACATGTACATAAAATACATGAAAGTGTATTTGTTACTTATATGTATATACAAAAATATAGAAGTAGGAGTTTTGGGAGGCTTAGATGCTGAGTGATGGCCTTACAGTCATTTGAGGTAACTCTGAAGGAGCTAACTTGGGTACCAGAGCCAGCACAGATGTCAACCCCCATAGTAAACAACAAATCCTTCTCCTCACTAGAGCTAATTAGCCCAAACCAAATTTTATGCTAATACAACTGTACCATCACCCAAACCAGCTTGGATTGTCAAAACTATGTATTCCCAGTAGATACTTTTTTGATGGTTTTCAGAAATATTTGGGCAAAAGGGAAGAAAGTAAAAAAAATAGTTATGCCTGGAACTAATAAAATGATCATTTTTATAGTTAGTCAAGTAACACCCTGTCTGTAAGATCTTGTTGTGGTTTAGCCCCAGCAAGCAACTGAGCCCCACCCAGCCGCTCGCTCACTCCCCCACAGTGGGATGGGGGAGAGAATCAGAAGGGTAAAAGTGAGAAAACTCGTGGGTTGAGATAAAGACAGTTTAATAGGGAAAGCAAAAGCCACGCACACAAGCAAAGCAAAACAAGGAATTCATTCACTACTTCCCACCGGCAGGCAGGTGGTCAGCCATCTCCAGGAAAGCAGGGCTCCATCACGCGTAACGGTTACTTGGGAAGACAAACGCCATCACTCTGAATGTCCCCCC
>NW_009217266.1:19863-37315 GCF_000690835.1 Fulmarus glacialis
AGGAACGAAAACATCCCTGTGTTATCAACACTGTTTCCAGCACAAATCCAAACCATAGCCCCATCCTAGCTACTAGGAAGAAAATTAACTCTACTCCAGGCAAAACTAGTACAGGTTTTCAAATACACCAAATTTTAAAGCTAATGTTGGCATTGCAGGAAGTGTTTACATAGACTTCATTGAAAAGGAATTTAACTCTTAATTTAGAATTTTCTCTTTTCTTATGAAAAACACCAACGTTGCTTCTTTTTAGTCTTCTAAATGTAATTAACTTCTACATGTAATTATCACAAAGGCTAACAGAAACCAAGGAAACACAGGCTCCTGCCTTTTATCAATAGAAAAGTGCTAGATTTTCACAGGACTTATCTGGGATAAATTGGTGCTGAAAGAAAAGAAACAGCCACCTGTGCCAGCGGGCTATCCCCCATCCTCCAGCAAGGGCAGGGCTGCGGGCAGAGGGGCCAGGAGACACTGTCCCACCGAGGAGGTGGCAGTCAGGCAGCAGGGGATGGGGACTGGAGGTGCCCTGCCATCTAAGTTGGTCAGTACGGTGTCTGCCTGGATCCACAGCACCCGAGCCGTCTGCCAGCAAAGCATCGCTTTTTTTGAGCTGCTCTCAGGCCGTGCAGCTCAGGAGAGACGGATGAGCCCAAAACCCCAGAGTTCTGTTTAGCTTTTTAAAAATACACCCAAAAGGGTAAATGCCTCAGATTTACTCATACATTCAACCGCAGTTTACATCATACCATTGCCAAGATAAATGAGACTATACCTATTTATAGGCTTCCCATAAGTGTTTGCTGGTTTTTAAGACTCTTAATTTTTCTGCACAAAGAAAGAAGCAACATCACTTCTTTAAATGCCCGTTGCCTCCCTTAATCAATCACAGTTTCATTGCATCAGGACTTACAGCCTGAGCAAGGGAAATAGCACCAGGCAGTATTTTTCAAGCTGGGTGGGGAAATTCCAGCTGTGCAGCAGCTGGGCCCCGGAGGAATCCACTGCACCCTTGTTTCCACAGCATCACCTGGAGCACTGGGATGTAAGGAGACCCTAAATACGAAAGTAAATTCATAGGAATGGTCATCTAAAGTTGAGCTGGTTTCTGTAGTAGGCGAGCCAGCAGAGACAGTACAAACGCTGTACAGCAGCAGCAAAGGCACACATGGCTGGCAGAAGGCTATGCATACTTGCATGACAAATAATCTCATTAAAGAAACAAATTACATATTGCCAACAGAATAGCGTCCGCCTTAGATGGCTGTGGTGCAGTGGGTTTTTAGATCAACCTACTTCATATGTCGAGAGTATTTGAGCTTGAATAATTGGCCCAAAAATAATCCTTTTGTTTCTAGATTGATAGAATCACTTGTACTGCATCCAAGAAGTGCCAGAAGATTAAGTTGGTAATGAGATTGTACCTTTCCTATTCTCGTTATTTTGTCAGGGCAAATAATTGATGTGCCATTTTCTGTTCTTGCCATGAGACTGGATTTGCATTTTTGCTTCCAAACAAGCTGGGTTTTTTAGTGTTTTTGGTTTGTTTTGTTTGATTTTTTGTTTGGTTGGTTTTGGGGTTGTTTGGGGGGGGGCTTTTTTTTTTTTTGAGATGCTTAAAGAAAACCACCACAACCGCACACAGGATTTGCAGGCTACAAAACAATACCAATCTCTCCATATTCTCACCCTCCCCATTTTTACAATATTCCATACTCTTTCCTACAGAAGAACAAACATGATTGCTATGATGTGCTGTAGGATTTGCAACTACTCCTCCACAGATACAACATCTCAAACCACTCTCACGGATGTTCACAGTTACACAGGGCAAACCACAGATCAGCACTTCACCTGCTCTTTATACCGCTTAAGGGTCCACACGTAAATGGATTTGTGTCCCGAGGTCACTGCACTTTACGAACACGGTGAACCTCCCAGCCATTTGAGTCAAGAATTCGATCTGATAGGTGTCTGTCTTTTTTTCCCCCCACCTCAAAACATAAGATTTTGTACACCAGCCCCTCGCACCATGACATCAAAGACACATACCTATAACATACAGAGCGTACCACCCCAGGGACATACAGGCATTTCTTACCACTGCATTTTTATTTTTATTTCCATACCATGCTAACAAGATACAATTCCATCGGTCTGCAACTGAATTAATGATATGGGGAACCTGGCTTAAAGGTAGAAAAAGAGTTCTGATAAAAATTCTGGGGTTTACACTCTTTTGAAAGATTTGTTAAGTTTTCAGAGCCAGCGTGCCAGCAGAGAATAAGAAGGGTTTTAATCAAATACAAAGTGTAGGTCATTTACAGTCTCGCCAGCCTCAAACACACACAGCCATCCTAAATTCTTACCAACTACCACATATCAGGGCATGATATAGTAAACTGATACATTGACACTTGACATTAATTTGCATATGCCGGTATACAATACAGTTATGCACAAAACTACATACAATCTTGTCAGCACTCACACAAGCTATGCTTGCCATTATGCACTGTAACATATAGTTGGCTTGCTTATATGATATATTTTCATACTGTAATTATAACTGAATTAAAGGTCAGGCTCTTCACAGCCTTCCCCCCACCTTGCTTTAGGTCATCCTGCTAAAAGGTTAGGTAACAGGTTACTTTTCTGGAACTAATAGTAAATAAGAGTCCCTTGTCACAGCCTGCTCCTTTCTTTGCCTTTACAGTGATGCTTATCCCTCTCCCAGTCGTATTTTTCATTGCTCTGCTCCTTTAGGTACATCCTTAACCCTTGCAATAGATAAACTACCACACTGGCTCGGTGTTCCTGTGTACCTCACCAGTCTGCAAGAGACTTCACAAGTGCCCAGACCAGTGAATTGGCCTAAAGAAAAATAAAATTAAAAAGACCTAGCATCTAATAATGAAAAAAATCATAATGGAATTGAAAAGGGGGGCAGAGGAGGGTTGTTTGTTTTCTGGGAGTTATAATTCTTTTATCTGAGGGGTTTTATGGCTGAATTTTATCTGCAGCAATGCCTACAGAACAGATATTTCCATACTTTTTTTCCATTGGAAAGTCCTTCCTGCCTCCAGCTCACCCTCCAGACTGTGCGGTTGCTTAAATTCATGCATCTATCCTGCATTTCCTTGGAGCAAGTGATAAGTAGACCCATCTGTAAGCATCTGTACCGTGTTTTTCCATTCCAGCTGAGAGCTGGCTGAAGGTCAGAGCATAAATTACATTTACTACAACACATTTTGATGGGCTGAATCAATACTCATGATCAAGTACCCTGTGCAGGCTCCCAACAAGGACAGATCTCCACTTCTGTCATGAATTCTTTCAGTTCTTTAAATCATAGCTATCTCCATTATTCTACTGTCAAAATAACCCTGTTTTCTGACAATACAGAAAAACACATTCTGCAAGAGATGACGTTCCTCTCCAAACTCAGTTTAATAAATTCCCTCGGGATTTTTCCACAAAGGTAACAGCAAATAAAAGGATAGAAATCTATAGAAAAGTTATCAAATTCAAATATCAATAAAGTGTCATAGGTCTGCTAGAGAATTAGAGGACACCAAATTTCCCCACACTGCTGTTTCTTTGTTAACCTGTGCTACGACATGCACAAAGAGACTCTTGGGCTGGAGTCTCAATGCTACGTACACTGCTCTGGATAACTATGGGGTTAAAACAATATGAAACACCACCACAAGCATCCATGTACCTGTAGGATACACCATTTAAAATAATCAGACTGAAATGCACTTATTTTTCCAACTCAGCGCACACAACAGTTGTAGGTTTTCATGATTATGGGAAGTGTACTTCTACTTCTCCACCATCCATCTAGAGTGGGGTTTTAGTTGTTTGTTTTTCAGGTCATTGTTGGGGGAAAATCACTCAATGTCAAAAGTTTTAAATCACATCTCTGGACTGCAGTTTCCATTTACCATTGGCTGTGGGAGAAACACTCCAGGGACTGGCAGGAAACTGTTTAAAATGACTCGAAACCAGTTCATTCCAAACAAAACACCATTTATTCACACATACAAAAAACCCTCAAAACCACCCACAAGAAAAACATTACCACCCCACACAAATAAGTAAAAAACCAACTACAAAACCCAAACCACCCACCCCCATCACTAAAGAACGCTTTCAAGAATGCGTAGAATAACTAAATTTAACATCTTTCTATGAAAATTTTGGCCAAGTTCTGTTCAGGCCAACTAGCACTGGACTAGGAAAAGAGACTCCCTCTTGTAGTAATACCTTAAATTTTTCTCTTGTTTCTCTCCTAACAGCCTCTCCATTCAATTAGGCACATGATCCCAAGTGTAAGAATATTTCGGAAGAACAAGCACTTAATAAGGTATTCAAGCACACATGTATTGTCCCGGACTGCATTTAAGTGTTTTCCTGAAAGTGCACATCATTTCAAGATTGCTTCCAGCAGCTATGAATAATTAAACTGAAGTTGGACATGTGGTTAAAGATTATGATTAAAGATCTGGCACTTAATTTATCAACAGTAACTGGCTCCACAACTACCTGCACATACACGCTTGTTCTTTCTTGTGATCCCAGGCAGCCCTGGGACCTGAGGACATGTAGTGTGTGTACTAGTGTGTAATTTATAGTACCATGGTCTTTCCTGGCAAGGTACCCATTTGTCCAGAGAGCTCAAAGAAGGTATTTTGGGTCACAACCACAGCTACGACAGGCTCAAAATGCTTAAAACATTGGGAAGCAGGGGAGGAAGGTAGGGGCAGACATCTCGTACCATACTACAGATATTGGCCTGGGATATGAAAAGGCCACAGGCACCACTGAAATCCAGGTCAAGGACACAAACTCTCTTTCTTTGAGTCGGTAAAGTACATTGACGAGCTGTATTTCGGGTCACAACCACAGCTACAACAGGCTCAAAATGCTTAAAACATTGGGAAGCAGGGGAGGAAGGTAGGGGCAGACATCTCGTACCATACTACAGATATTGGCCTGGGATATGAAAAGGCCACAGGCACCACTGAAATCCAGGTCAAGGACACAAACTCTCTTTCTTTGAGTCGGTAAAGTACATTGACGAGCTGCTTAGGAATCAGTTGTGAGGACACATCTCCTAACACTGAGGCTGAAAGTTTAAGAGTAAAGCCAGAAAGTTATTAGTAATACAGAGAGTTTCCCTATACATTAATAATTTTGAGTTATTACAAATGCAATGAAAGTCAGAAAAATAACACCAAATCTGTTGGTAACTAGGGTTCAAGGAAGGTTGATTTGTAACTAAGCTGCAGTTCCAAAAGAGCCATTTTCAACTGATAAAATCCAGGTATCCCTAAAGATGTGAAAAGTCATTCTTTCAAGGACTGTACAGCAGTATGGGTTATTGCAGAGACGGACGCTAAAAATGACTCTGTTGATCACAACACCACATCTTTCTCTCACACAGCCTTGTTCCACTGAGCAGGAGGAATTTGGCAAGGCAGAAAACAGCAAGGTAAGAGAGAATAGGGGAAGCAAAGAGAGGAAGCACTTAAAACTTAACCTTTATTCTTTGCTTAAAAATAATAACGAAGAGAAGGACATGTAGATCTCTGTTCCCCTAGAGAGGTTCAGCAGATCTAAGTAGATTTAATCTAACTAGATTAAACAACGTGTTCCCATGGAAGAACAGAAATGACTTTAGGACAATCTTCTGTTGTTTTCCCTAATATGAGACCAGGCAGATCTTCCAGAATAAAGAAACGGATTTACTTGGCATCATTTCCTCCTAACAGGGTACCCAGCACATAGCTTAGGGAGGACCTCTCAGAAAGGAGTCGTTTCCCCACCCCACATAACAAATGCTCCCCACAGGGGTAGGGGTCCCTCCAGCAACCAACAGGATAGATTTCAATTGCTGTAGAGATTTGAGAGTCTGGAAAAGCTCTGTGGAAGTTGGTTTTATTTACCTTTTAGAGGTACAGCTTCACAGGACAGCCTTTCTGTCTGCATGCCGAAGGGAGGCTGCAGCATCCCTTGTCGCTGGATTTGTCTGGGGTTGTTCACAAAGCAGAGCGACACAGTTTGCTAAGTTTTGGTAGCCTTGAGGTTGCATTACATAGTTATACTTTACTCTGGATAAACATCTAATCTCCTAGGCTAGATCAGCATGGCAACAAACGTAACATGTCTCATTTTTTAAGATGTTTAGTGTTTTTCAGTAGAGCAAGTTGAGGATTTCATACTCAATAGGCTGGCAGTAGTAAGACAAATCCGGCCTTTTTATCAATAACATATGAATAATGAAAAATATAGTGTTGTTTTGTAATTGTTTGGCATTGCATTGGTCCCATGCGGGAAAGACAAACCACAGCCAGACTGCTGAACGGGGTACCTCCACTGGACCCCACCGAAAATAAGCACAACCCACCCTGCACCTTCAGGGTCACTGTGGTATATCTGAGCAGAAGGAGCAAACCCCATCACTTAAAAACATTCTCCCAACCCCTTCTCAGATGAAAATAAAGTTCCTCTCCATCTTCAGACTCCTTAGCGATGTATTAATTTTGATGCATTAATTCATGAAGTTCATGGTATCTCAGCGATCTTGATAAGAGTTGCCCGCTGATAAGTGCTGTACAGTGCTCTGTTTTGCAGAAGCTTTATTTAAAAATCACAATGTCAAACTTGTGTAGTTTGTGGAGCATATATTACTGTTGCCCTAGGGCTGCAGTAACCTTGCACACTTTTCTCACTGAACACATTTCAAAGATACATTGTTTTGGTTTTTTTTTTTTCTTAAGAAATAATCCATATTTTATACCCCACAGTGAGGAAAGCCCCAAGGCTCACCTCTCAGGTGTTTAACCATATCAAAGAAAGGTCCACTGCTGCAGGAAGGCCAAAGCACTTAATAATTCACAACTTGCATTATGAAACAAAAGCAGTTTCTAAAAATCCTCCCCAAGTACACCACCTGCATGTCAGAGAAGTGAGAAGAACAGCTTTAAAAATAAAGAATCAGCTGTGAGATCTCACAATTAACCAAAAGAGGAGCCAAACACAGAAGATCTCAACACTATGTTTTGGGTTAATACAATTTAGCTCTAGAAACATGGTGGCTCTGCAGCGAGGCAGATGCACTGCGGAAGGACTCCGGTTAGTGGAGAGGAAAAAAGTCAGTAAGGGCCACATCAACTCAAGAACCGAAATTGTGTAAGAAAAGTCTGGCCCAAACCCATCTAACAAGGATCAGTTTGTTTCCGCTTTCCTGGAGATGTATGTGCATCTTTCAAAGATTAATTGGAGTTAAATAGTTAAATTCCCCACGGCGGTCAAGTATGCCAAGAACTATGAATAGTCAAACTCTCTTGTCATAAAAAGCTGTCCCTATTTTCACTTGAATTATGATAACTGTGAAGACTTGAGTTATTCTGTTAAACATCTCTTCACGATTTGCCACTCCTTTCAGCAAGGACACACACACACAAGCAATTTCTTAGAGATTTTTGTGGCTGTTAAAAACATTTTTTAGACTGAAGCACGTATTTTCCTAATTTCACAGTTAAGATGAACATTTCATTTGTCCCATAAATATCCCATTTATCCTCAACCCAAATGATTATGCTTGACCACAATGGTAATACTTGATCTTCCAGCAGAGATGGGCTCACCCTGTAACTAAAGACAAATACATCCATACGTCCATCTCCCAGGACATTTGTCTCCAGCGGGGCGGTAGCACACGATGGTCTGCTGGACATGGTTACCTTATGCCTTGCAGGGGGCAAGAAATATCCCATTTATCCTCAACCCAAATGATTATGCTTGACCACAATGGTAATACTTGATCTTCCAGCAGAGATGGGCTCACCCTGTAACTAAAGACAAATACATCCATACGTCCATCTCCCAGGACATTTGTCTCCAGCGGGGCGGTAGCACACGATGGTCTGCTGGACATGGTTACCTTATGCCTTGCAGGGGGCAAGATTTGTTGAAGAAAGCGAGAACCTTGAATACCTCCAAAATCCCACAGGATTTTGACATCCAGGGGAAACGGGTATGTGCGTGAGAGAGAATCTGATGTCTGAGACTTAAAAACAAACCCACCCACTGGTAGGTAGTGTTAGAGAGATGAATGTCCCGTTTCTGTCTCTAAGCAGCACGTATACTCCAGGTCACCGCTAACAAAGTTCAATACAGACCCCTAACGGACCACAAACCCAGCATAGTTTGCTTTAATCAATACTGGCATTGCATTAAGGAATTACCAGGTACAGATATGATGCTGATCACTCTAGCATCTGCTTTGGGATATGTACTGTGTTGTCTCAGTACCCAGAGTCCTCATGTAATATCTTTAGGAAGCAAAATGAACTGAAAAGCTATTTGTCTTAAATTGCCATTAAAGAAATAAATATAACTTTTAATATGAGATGTAGACATGAACAAATACCGTTACACTTTTAACAGGACAAACACCGTGCAACTCCCTTTATCTTTCTCCAGTTAAAGCCAGAAATAGAGCATACTGCGCTCCAAGTTCCAGAGCTTAAGGGATGCCTTTGGGCTGCATGGGAACGGTAGGGAAAATGGCATCCAAAGATACCCGATCAAGCTGTACAATCCTGCAGTTTAAAATTTAAGGATTTGTTATTTGGACAGGCTGCAGGCACAGGACTATTTAAACCATCCCGCATGTCCCGTGAGCATGCATAGCTCCCACCAACGCATGCTTCAGGAACCCAAGGGGTGCCCTGAAGAGCTGGTGAAGCAACAGCCGCAAAGGCTGAACCTCCGCCTGCCCCAGCTGCCAAACCATTTATTCATCCCACGAGCCAGCACACACACCGAGGGACTGGGAAGGCATCCGTGCGAGTGAACGGCATCCACCACTCAGCACTTCTACACTGAAAACAATTATTCCAGAATGCACTAAATTATTAGTTACGAGATTAGTGGCCTATCCTAATTACATAAGACCAGGGACCTGTGAAATTTGGACTTACACCCAAAAGCCCATAGGGCTCCACTTCTGACACTCGCTGCCACCCATCTTCACCTTTTCTTACCTTAATTCTCTTATCTATAAGACAGGGGTAAAAAAAAATCATTGCCTTGAGGTCCCTATATATGAGCTGCTGTACCAGAGCTGGGTATTATACTGAGAGTTATTAAATAAAACATAACAGGGCCTAACCCATTTCTTAAGGAAGATTTCAGCTCACCTAGGATTTTAAAAGAGGTAATCCCAGATAAATCTCATCTTTTCTTTATTTCTGTAACATAATGTTTTCCACCCTGTTTTTCCACTGTGAAAGCTCTCAAGGAAATTCCACCCTTGCCCTCTTTTTTCCTAAAGTACAATGTCAGTTATCTTTCAGCATTCAGAAACCCGTCTGATTTCCTGGGCTTTACGTACCAGAATTTGGAGTGATAAATGCTTCTGCCTCACCCCCAGGAATTTCAGCTGTTTGCCTTTGAGGTTTCCAGGGATGAGTGACTGAAGGAAATAATACGTTTTTCTTTCTAGCTTTGCATTGTATGCTTGTATAAAAAGATTCTAATATAAAAGTGGCATTGATAGCAGCAATACTTCTCAATAAAAGAGCTGCTCACAGGAATTATATACTAGATGATACAGCTTCAAATAAGGACATAAATTATGTTACGTTATGTCATTTGATTCTTTGGGGAATGTTTAAGTATAGAGCAAAGCACAGTGTAAGTTTTTGTTACTGAGAAATAATGTCATTAATTGCAGTCTACAACATATTCACTCAAATAAATGAACTTCACTATAAACTACCTTAGTATAAATATACTACAGTCCATCGTCTCACACAGGTCCAGTGTGGGATTCCTGCAAGAACTTACTGCTCCTCTTAGAAAGGCTATGAAGAAGCAGATGCTAGAATTAAATTTCAGATGACATACAGAGCAACTCTTTTTTGTAACATTACAGGGACCTTCTTCCTCTTCCAGCCTCATTCTATTACCACATACCTTTCACCTGACTTGATTTTAAGCAGATGGAGATTTAAACCAGGTAAAGGTATTTCAGCAAGCTTTCACCTGCTTTTCCAACTCCAGACCCAACTGGCTGCTCATTCAAGTAAAACCTGCTTCACTTCTGCCTCCTTCCCTACCCACCTCCCACCCCATGCCATTTACTTCAACGATTGTTGGATGAAGATCTGTTCTTAGGCTGGAAATTGAGGAAATAATACACAATATTAACACGCATTTCTCCTAGAGACAGGACTACTGTAAATATCAATGCCATCAATGCTGTTTAGCTTCGTATTTCAAAAATCCTGCATAATACGTCTGCTCAGGTATTATTTCTAGGTTTCACACACACATTAAATCTTTGTGCTGGTTTTCCTCCATCATGTTAGTCTCTAAGTTAAAATAACCACGTATTTTTCCTTTTATTCTTCCATTTTAAATATATGCATAATTTCTATGAAAAGTGTTTCTGTCTGCATTACAGACCTAAAACAACACCCTTGCCCTGATCTACCATCTTACATCCCATTTAGACTTACTTATTTATACCAAAACTTGGTCTACTGAAATATTTTACAGTTGCAGTGATCCCACTTTATGGAAACAACTATTCAGGCTTTAAGAACGAGCTATGATGAGTGCTTAAGGGATGAGCCTCCTGACTTCATAATATGCGTCCTTATGAAAAATACTCAAAAATTAGCATCTCCTGGATTTTTACCACCAGAACTGCCATTTATGCTCTGTACAAGGTCTACCACTAAAACTGCATTGCTGCTCTATAGTTATGCAGATATCTATTGCAGTAAACATTAAATAAGTTATACTTTCACGGTCAGAATAAAGTACCCAAGTCCTTGCTGAAAGTAACATGCAGTGCTTGTCCCACACATTTCACCACAGTCTAGAACAGACACGTATGGAAAAAACCATCAATTCTTATTTTTCAGAACTTTTGCAGGTGGAAAGCCAGGGTATGTACTGTGTATGGTGATGGATGCACACAGAGGCTTCTTTTCTGTTGGAATGCACATCTTGTGGAGAAAGGCATGGAATAGGAAAGTCATTTAATTAAACTGTCTTTATTCTAGTTTTTGTGTGTAACGACTAACTAATAACAGCATGCATCACTGCAGCAGCCATATTTACAGTGACATGCACTGCTTCTGCCGAATATATTGGGAGTGAAAGTTTGTGTTTCCCAAAGCTCTGTTGAACAAATTAAATTTTTAATTAATATTCTTTTTCATTATTTCCTTCTTCTCACACACCACACCCCCCAACTGCCCCAGGATTATGGACCTGGAAGTAAAACAGTACAGATGTGAGCGCATGTTACGAGCTGAATGCCAAACAAAAATAACTGGTTAGCACAGCAACCAGGCTCAGTGCTGTCACATCAATGACCAGTTATAAAATTGGTGATTAAACAAACATGCTTGACCTCACTTGAGAGGTTTCATAACCAGAGGAAGCAATAGCCTGATAACCATATTAGCTGTTAACATTTAAAAATCAACTGTGTAAGATTAAAGTAATAAAGTGATTGATTGCAGCTGAAATTTTCCAGGCCTTTTGAATTGCCAGGAATATAATGAACTCTCCTTTCATTTAAGGAATGCTCTCCTGGCTGCTGCAGGTCAGCAGTCCTGGTACAGGAGTAGCAGCAAGAGGAAGGAGTTGCTGTGCCAACACACACTTTTTTTTTTTTATAAAAACAATCTCACTGGATAAGAATAGACCTTGACCCTTGTTTAAAATTAAGTATTTAATTAAAAAGGAAAGGTTTCCTTAATGGTCTAAGGATGTGTCTCCTTGGGTACAGAGCCAGTGGAGGAGATCACTTGCAGAGTGACAGTATTTCGGTGTATGCACGTGTAGATGCTCAATGAGGAAGCACCAGAACCAAAATTAAAGCAAAGAGACCAATCTCTATTTCAATATTTTTTTTAATCTATCTAGTTCTTGACAAAAACTGTTCTAAAATAGCTTCTAAGGTGATCAAAGCATGATAAAATTAGAGGTAAAACAGGAAAAAAGCCAAAAGTCCTAATTCTTTCTAGAATAAATAGACATCTGGTGGACAGTCCTCATGCATACAATGGATTACCTTGTTATTTTGTCTGATGATGTCATGCTATTAAAAAAACCCAATGATAAATTCACAGTTAGCATGTTTGAACATGTGTATTATTTTAATATTTTTTCTTTAACACCCCCCCCCCCAATCAAAACCTATAACATTAGTAAGAACTGCTGGGGCAGAAAGGAGAGTTAAGTCTCAGATTCCTCCTGCAGAAACTGTTTATTCCTCTGCAAGTGCAAGTAATTTGAAGGTATTCATTCAGCGCTCTCTTAAAAGAGTTTGCTGGTGTTTTCTTGTCACTTTGCACTTCTACAAAAGCTATATCCCCCTATTTTCTAGGGAATTTTGATTAACTAGCTATCTTAAAAGAAGTCGTGCTTCAGAGGAGCATCGTGTTTATACAAATAGGTCTGATTTTAGTTCTTTATATTGGAAACTGGATCTTGTTGCATTTAAGTTAATCTGGGGCTTTGCTTGTTCCTTTATTAACTACAGCACTAGGGTTTTCTTCAAAGGGTGATAAAACTATCGAAGCCTGTTAGAAGTCCCACTGATACTGCAGCCATATTTTTCAAAGATTTTGTTGATCCACCTGCCTACAACGGAGACAATATACGATGCCTTTTCAGAGCTCTTAATGGCATCTGAAATAGAGTATATCATGCTGTTTTCATGACAAGTGTGCACAGAAACAGTCAAAACTCAAAAGTCTTCTGTAGTTGGTTGATCTTCCCATGATATTTAACTTTAGGATTGTCATTAAGTTGCAAAAAATGTATCCAGTAGAGGGAAGATATAAAATATCGATGAAATAGGGCCTCCATCAAAGATTTGTCTTTGCCTTTGAATCACATTAGAGGAATTGCAGACATTTGACAAAACTGGGATTTGTCACATTCCTTGGAATAACACACCAACTCCTTTATCACCTTTAAGCTGAAGAGACTTGAGTATCACGAATCAATCTCCTCAATTCAAAGGAGCAATGTTCACTGGTACACAGATCAATACTCCTTTCATTGCCCAACTTGCTTGTCTTGAAGGCAATTAGCCAAGATCTCCACATGTGCCCTAACAGCATCCCAATTAGGGGACACCAAGAGCAGTTGTCTCTTGCTCTCGGAGGGGTTTGAATCCAAACCACAAGAAGTGGTATCAGTGAGGGTGCAATATTTCATCAAATACAGGTGGGAGGAGTATTGTGGATAACATTAAAGCAGTTAGAGATTACTCTTTGATAGCCTTTATATACCAGACTTAAACGATGAGGTCCTGGCTCACTGAAGGTCCCATCACTCTCGTTGCATCAGTGTTATACCCTGGCTCCCTGCAGAAGATCTCAGAATAATTATAACACATTTAGTAGTAAACAAAGATCAAGCAAGACATTGCACTCCCTGTGAATGAGCGTGGGTTGGAGGTGAGGGGGGTTGATTTGTTTGGGGTTGGGGATGTTTTGCCCCTTGTGGTTTTGGTGGGTTTTTTTCTTTCTTTCTTTTTTTCTTTCTTTTTTTTCCCCCCTTTCTTTTCTTTCTTTCTTCTTTCTTTTTTTCTTTCTTTTTTTCTTTCTTTTTTTCTTTCTTTTTTTCTTTCTTTTTTTCTTTCTTTTTTTCTTTCTTTTTTTCTTTCTTTCTTCCCACGCTAGCTGATGCAGAAGCACTAAGGACAAGCTAACACTACTTCCAGAAACAGCAGCTGCAGTACCACCCCATGGGAGGCATCACCAGCGCTGCTCCCATGCACAGCAGCAGCAAAGCCCGGGCATGCAAGGAGACGGGGCTCGGTTAACAGCACTCCCAAAAGAGTCAGTGAGAGCATCTGCTTGAGTTTAAGGGCCCAGAACAGCAGTAGGATTTTTTTCAAGTACGTGTTGAACAAGCAGCAACTCCCCTTTGAAATAAGTCAGAGCAGGTCTGCGCTTGCCACTGGGGGCACGGGGGGGGAGCTGGCTGCTGCCAGTTGAAACTCCCCAAGCGCCAGTTTTGTTTCTGCTTATAAGTTTAATTCTAAAGATGTGCATAAACTGCCACTGATGCCTCTTTACTGCAGTTCAGGGAACACATTTGATAACAGCCATTTGGAATATTGAACAAAAATTGAATTTTGCCATTCTTTGATAACTATTGTGTACCTGTAGCATCTACATTAAAAATAAATAATAACTATTTTAAAAAAGAATCACAGCATTCTTTCATGTTTTAAGAGCAAACATCCACTGCTGCTTGTGTCATATACCCAAACAAGAGCTGTCAGTCTGATGCCTGTCATCTGTGCCTGTTCCCTGCTATCTGTCCATTCAGCATGTGCCACAGACGACTCCTCAGAGTTAATTGTCTGCTCAGCTTTTGTCCCTTTCACCCAGGTTTTCTTCAAGTGAACTGCCTGTCAGTGCTCAGTTACTTCTGCGTCTCCACAAATTAACTCACTGCTTGGCATGGCTCAGCATCTCCAAGCTCCAGCCAAGGCAGAAGTACATTCCTACACACAGCGTGCCATCTAGCGATGGAAGAAGTGAGAGCACAGTCTCAGATCCCTCTGAAATGTTTCCAGATTTATTTCAGCTTTCCTATTCACAAAGACTCCAAAGGAAACATTCAGGGGTCCAGGAAAATATTTAGTCGTTTTCTCACATATTGACCCTATAAATAAAAGCAGCACACCGAGGACATGCAGCATCTCCTCCAGGCAAAGTACTGTAGTTATTAAAAATGGATGGCAAAGACATAAATGCATGCAGGGAAAAAACAAACCAAAACTAAACTCATGACAATTATTTTCTTGTATATCACCCTAATGAAATTTAATGACAAAACATAACAAAACACTGGAGGCCACCCTCAAGTTTTGTACTTCGCACACAACACGACACAGCCAGCACAACATCAGTAGTGATGGCACTCCTGAAGAGTGCTGGAAGATGAAGTAAGTGGGAAAACAAGTCTCCTAGAGGACATCAAAATGATGTAGATATATGCACATATACATTTTAATTCTCGTATTGTCGACAATTCCCTTAAGTCATGTACAGTAGCCAGCACTTTCCATTTTTTTGCAGAAAATTGCAGTATTCCAAAGGGAGCATCCATGCGATTGCATCCCATCCCCTCTCCGACAAACCCCACCAAGAGTTCAGACAGTCCAGGTTAGTCTTCAGCATCAGGCTAAACTGCTCTGGTCTTTCTTGTGCATCCACAAGGATCAGCTCTTTCATATGGCTAGGGACGGTGTCCTGGATGAGTCTGAGGAACAGCCCTAAACCAAGCTGACAATTTTCACAGGTGGGCAACATTTCTTAAACCACATGAACCCAAAAGCCTTCAGCCTCAAGCAGCAAGGTCAATATAAACATAAAGCCTTAGGAAGCTTCTAATCACAACACTCATGTGTATTGTTATCAACAGAAAATATGGTGGGTTGTGGTTTTTTTTTTTCTTTTGAACAATCTTTACACATAAGAAATTCTGCATGTCTACCATAGAAACAGACTGTCATTATTAATAGCATCATAGTAACTAACAATCAAAAAGAGGCTTATTAATACCCACATCACCAGAGAGAAGCCTTAGAGGGGAATTCCCAAAAAATAAAAAAAATAAAGCTTCCACATCAGTTAACATCTAATTAACACTCCTGAAAACAGCGTGTGCAGGGAGCACAGGGGAGAAGCTTTAGTTACTCGACTTCTGAACACCAAGCTCTCACAGCTCCTTTGTGTTGCCTACATTTTGGAATTTGTTTTCCTAAAAAATATCAGAATTCACAGATTACCAGTATTTTATCACCAAGATATGAACTCCAGAAACCACCGGCCGCTGCTTAGCTGCCCTGGTATTTTTTATCTTCCCCTTGTATTGGCTCCAGGCCACAGAAGACTAAGTCCCTACAGCAGCCCAGTGCAGAGCAAACCTCTCCCGTTAATGCTCGCCTTCACTAAGAGGAGTTTCCCTGCAAAGCATCTGATTTTCCAAGATACTTGAGAATAAGGCATAAAAATGCAAACCCTTCTCCATACAAAAAAAGCCCACCGATTACTAAGGCTGTGCAGGTGGGGAGGTCAAGCCCTGGGGTGGAATTACCCTAAAACAAACTTACACAAAGAGAAACAGGTCTCACGCTCACATATCATAAATGGTTACAACACAGCACAGACCACCTCCTGCACCACTGAATCCAGTACCAAAACGTTCCTTGATTGCAGCAGGTTCAGGCTGAAACCCCTAACACCAACACACAAGGACTAATTTTTCATTAGTTTTGTCTGAACTGCCCCCCCACGCCCACATTTTACATTTAAGCCAGACTTTCAACATTAATTTTTTCTTTTCTTTTTGGTATGAAATAATAAATTGAATCTGACAAATTAATTATCAAAGGACACTTCATTAACCAGAGTACCTAGCAAACAGCTCTTCATTATCTGAAGGCACTTATGCCAAAATGCTGCTAAAAACATAAATTCTGCTAATTTTTAACACCTTAAAGAACATCTAATGCATTGCCAAAGTGGAGGTTTTTACCCAGGGTCTCTGTGTCATGAGATGGGATAAATGCTTATTAACACAAATACAAACAAGAAAAAAAAAATTGCCATAAAAAGTATTACCTTAATCAGCGTGAACACCCCAACCAAGCACACCTCCTTCACTACCTCCTCCAGAAGAAAAAGCTAAACCCGAGCTCCGGCCCCTCTTAAACCTAAGCGTAAACTTAAACCCACCCTAAACCCCCAGCTGGCCCTAATGAGTGTCCCACCCCCTCTGGCCCTTAAAGCCACACCAGGACTGCTTTAGCCCAGCACCCCCTAAACACATGTCACCTCTTGCACACTGACATCATTCTTACTACATTTTTGGAAACCTCAGCTGTGTTTAAAAAGCCATTTATGCACCAAAACAGTCTGGAGGAGCCCATGGCAGGGCCACAGCGTGGGCAGGCTGTGGGTCCGGGGGGAGACGGAGGCAGCATCTTGGTTGATGCAACTCGTGCCTATTTTTGCACAATGATTCTGCATGCAATGATTCTCCTGCACTGGTCTTAATTTGTTATCATAACCACATCAGGATATGGGGCACCTCCAACCCTGACACCATTGCTGACCCCTTCACACCCATGCCCACACGGGCTTTGCAGGCTCCCTTCTTCCCTAGCCCATTCCTTGGGGTTTTCACTCACCTTTGTTAGTAACTGCTGAAGTATCCCCAGATAAACCCCTGCCCTCAGGAACCACTGATTTCTCCCACACCGACATCCAGACTCCCTTTAGAAGGTGTACACGGGGTGAGGGAGCACTGGGAGGGAGCACCCCATGCCCAACTGGCCGGCCAGGGGAGATCTACCTCCATCGCCGTTGCAGACCAAAACAGCTTT
>NW_009217267.1:0-56641 GCF_000690835.1 Fulmarus glacialis
CCTTAATGATTCTATGATTCTATAAAACTCCACTTTATTCTACTCTGCTAATCAAATTTATCTTAGTTTATCTCTAGACTGTGATAAAATCAGCAAATTGTGAATCCTAACAAAACTGTGACTTAAATTCTCAATTTTTTTAGTTTTGAGGAAATCTTGGCCTATCAACATGGTTATTAAATGGAACACCTTTAAAGCATGAATGATCCATGTATTGCAATGGGCTTTCCACAAGTCATGCTGAGTTAAGGGAAGAATTAGGGAATGAGCTAATTGGCCAGCTAGTGCATTTAGCTGGTGGTACAGACATGGTAGTTACTGAGAGATGTTATAACAAACCATATGAAATATAGGCACTGTTGAAAAAACATTCCGTTTTAGTGCTGTGGCCTCGTAGCATGGGGATTTACAGGAGCTTTGTCAGCAGCTTGTAATGAGAATGAAGAGATGGAAAAATGCTCGTTGTTTAGGGAAACAAGATTGCTTTTTGGTCTATTTGGATAAAATTTGTTTTCAAAGTATTTCAAGTGTGGGTTATGAAACATTATTCTGACTGGGTAACTAAATGGCAGGAAAAACAGTATTTTAAATGCACTGGGCGAAGGGCTGTGCATAGCCTGACTGTATTCATGTGTCCTGGGGAGTAGGGCTGGGGCAGCAGCAGCAGGCCCATAGGAAACTGATTTAATTTGATATGAGATATACCGTATCAAACTGGGCCAGCACATGCTGTGATGAGGCATTGCGAAGGCAGCAGCGTACCTAGAAAAGATGCCCAAGAAAGTGGGGCTCACAACCCAGCTGAGGCCCATTAGAGATGCGCACGGTGCCAAGAGGGCCGACAACACCTCATGCTGCTTGAAGAGGAGTGGTAAGGGCTCATCTGACTAGGCCTTAATACGTGCCTGCAGAGCTCCTGCAACTGTATTATGTATTACTTTTTTTCCAGGTTAGACCTGTGTCTCTGGCAGGCCCCGGGTGGTGCTTCTGAAATGTTAATCGGAGCGCAGCACCCTGAGCAAAGAGAACAAAGCTGACTGTTCTGCCCTGTAGCCAAAAAAAGAGAGAATGCCAGCAGATATTACCATGAATGGAGTCACACAAGAATAGTGACATGCTGTCCTGACTCAGTTTTGCGATGTCTGTATTACAGCATGGTAATGCAGCATGACAGGATGTCACACTCCAAACTGGAAGCTCTGGGGGATTAGTCTGTGCCATTTTGCTCTCCCATTCAGTCGCAGATCAGTGTGATGCTGAAAACCCCTCCTGAAGTGCTTGTACTAGCCAGGGAGCTAGTACAATTTTGTTCCTCCAAGGCAGGAGAATGGGTGCTTACTCCTGCAGCCAGTTATTTTAGTTAATCCTCCAATGTGAACACCCAGAGCAACTGTGGTTGTAGTCAGGGAGAGGAGGAGCTAGCAAAAAACCTTTATTTGCTCTGTTTTTTCCAAACTAGTCTTAGAGACACTAATACCTGTTTGAAAACAACCCGCAGTCCAAGGGGGGAGGCCGTAGTAGATGCTCCCCATTACAGCAATGAGAGCAAAGCGAAGAGGTTTAGGATACAGCTTGAGAAGGTTGCTAGCAAAGTTGTATGATTTGGTTGCTTCTGCTAATAGGCTTCTGAACTTGATTTTCAGGAAGGTCCTTGCTGCTCTCTGCCTTATATGCCTGTGTAGTACTAAATAGATCTGGAAGGTGGCTGAAGTAATATGATTCTTTCTGTGTTTATTTCAGAAGATGGTATTCCAACCAGTACCATCAGTACAACTGTTTCTACATCAACATCAAAATCTGGTAAGAGTTCAAGTTCACTGTTATCTGGTATTCTGAAGATCCCATTGCCTTTTTAGCTTTCAGCTTTTCCAACTTCTGGGAGAAATTAGGTGAATTATTTCATGTAAGGTGATTGTAGAACAATGTATTTCCCTGGGCCTCTTACAAAACTCTGTTGAGAAGAAAGGATTGAGGGATCTTAGTAAGGAGAGGGTTAATTTGAGCAGGCTGCATTTTTTGTTTCAGGTGAAAAAGGCTGAAATTCTGTGAGTTCCTATGCTCTCAAGTAGTGGTTCAAGGGTGATCAGATGTTAAAAGATTAGCTAAAACTTATAGTTCAAGAGGTCGTCAGATTGAGAACAATTAGGGAAACAGCATCAGTTAAGGGATCGGGCAGCAGGGTGTAGAGTGACAGAAGAGGACATGGACTTTAACAGTAAAGATTTACACAATATATGCCAATGTTGGGCCTCAGTTAATAGGAAAGAATACATGTGCATAAAGCTGTCATTTGCAAAAATGCTATTGGTAACTTCTCGAAACTATTGATGTCAAGATTCACTTTTGGGGGTAAGGAGGTGGCACCAGTGCCCTCAGTTTCAAAAGCTGCCTTCCCCTCTCTTTTGTTTGTGAATGTTTTTACTAGATCAAACTTAAAGTCCTAAAACTATGAAGACTTCACACAGAAAATATCTGCTTCGTATGGTAAAAGTCTGTGATTCTGGTTTACATCTTCAACTGACACATTCAGTTCTCTTTATTTTGTAGCTTTGTAGTTATGGAAGAATCAATATTGACCATATTTCATTCATGTGAGCTAAATATCAACTCCTCTATTAGTTTGAATATTGAAGACTGCTGCATTTATGAGAATTGATGAGAGAAGAAAATTTGGACACAGGATTATATTTTTTGATAACTAGAGATACTAATGAGTCTGTTTTGGAGCTGAAAGCACTGAGATGATAATGATGTATACACTTGAAGTGCTAGTAATGGAGGTGAATAAGATGCAGCCAGGTGAAGTATGCATACGTTATGTTTATTACAGCAGAAGAATTAGTCCCTTTCAAATTGTGCTGCAATTCTTTTACGTTTCAAAAACTCTGATGTTCATGTCTGTTTCAAAGACATTTAATAAAGGCCTGACACCTCACAGTGAATGAGCTCTTCAGATGTTTCACTGAAATTTCTCTTGCAGCTTTTTGTCACGGAAGGGAAAGCAGTATTGTTATTCATGCCTATGAAAAAAGCATCAGAAGGTCACTATGAGATTAAAGCACTTTGTGGGTGTGGAGCAAGCTCCCAAGGAGGTCCATTCTTTGAGGCACTGCTATTCTAGGTGAACAGCCAGCAACCTGAGAGTGAAGGAAAAGAGTACAAGTTATATTTTAAAAGTTCTGGTGTGAACATTGCATTTAGAAGTACTCAAGTCATATGAGGGAAAATGACATGTCATGTCACGGTTTGTTCCTATTCTATCATGTTTCCCATCCATGAAAAGTGCTAGAAGAGGTAGTAGGATACGTTGGGTTGTTGTCAAGGATTGAAATGAGCCTCTGTAGCTGACAGTAGCACTTTCT
The DNA here is from genome assembly GCF_000690835.1 of Fulmarus glacialis. NCBI lineage: Eukaryota > Metazoa > Chordata > Aves > Procellariiformes > Procellariidae > Fulmarus > Fulmarus glacialis. The sequence goes on from NW_009217267.1 coordinate 3,363, forward strand.
GTTTGTATTAGATTACAGAAATGAAAACTGGGCTCTTAAAATGATTAGTTATGAGTTTTTTAGCCCAGATCCCTCGGCAGCAATTTGCCAGTCTGTTCCCTTGAGCATGTGCCAGGGGCACACAGGACCTGCAGTATGCCATCCATGGACAGCAAGACATACTGATTTAAACCTTGCTATTGCCTTAGTAATGTTTGGGCAACTCTGCTCCCCTGTTTCCGTACCAGCAGCAGCTGGAAGTGATCCCTGCTGTCCAAGGGAGCTCTTTCCTCTTCCCTCAGCCTCCAAATCTCACCCCTCTGGAGAAAAGAACTAGCAGGAGCCACCTTACAAAGGGCACCAGGTTCACCCTGGGGAATATCAGTTATTCATCTCATCCAAAATGTCCTAAGCTTTGCTGCATACCTCAGAGGAAGGCCTGCCGGGTGCTTTTTTTCCTCAGAAATCTGGGTGCAGAGGAAGAGCATCTGGGAAAGCTAGCCAAAGAAGATCCAAACAGGGCTCAAGGTGGATGCAGAAAGAGGAGGAAAAAATTGCACAAAGACTATTAGAGTCTCTTCTCCTTCAGTTCTTTGCCTGTAATATATAAGTTACTTGCACTTCTTTCTGAGGAGTTTACATCCCTCCTCCTATTAAACAGGTATGCAGCAAAGTGCTAGTCTGCCAGTGCAGTGAACCCATCCATCCACGCCAGGCTCCTTTCCCCTCACCTCTTCCCTTGGCAGTCATGCCAAGCACCTCTGTATAACTCCCAAAGAGCATACGCCTCTTCCTTAGGGGATGGCTGGAAGCTACAGCTGCTGACTTTCAGTGGGCAACTTGTGGATTGTCCACAGGCCAAACATTCCCTCTGATACCAACCATACGCACTTTGAATCCTCTTTAAAAATGTGTGGGTAAGAAAGCTCTGTAAGGGCCAGACTTTAAACAGAAATTCACTGCCTTTGTGAGAGAAGGCAGCTAGAGATATGTGGCGTTTATTTATGCATGATAAAATAAATCAATAAAGATGCGAATGCCTTTCTTGCAGTAACGGAAGCTGTGAACGCATCAACTTCACGAGCAACAACATTGCAAGCGTCAGTGCTGACAACAACTGCAATCAGAGCTACAAATGAGTCCATCACAAGCAGTAAGTGAAAGTTTCTTTGAGCTAATTGTTGATGCTGTTCCAGTGGTCGTTCAGGAAATAATTAAGCAGCAGTGCCTCTTGGCTTGGGAATTTGTTTTACAGATAGTGAACTCTTTGGTGAAATCTTGCAGATGTGCGCAGGAGCTTCCTCCTGGTCAGGCTCAAGGCAGCTCTAAGCCAGGCCTTGTAACTGCATCAATGAGATGACCCACCTATGGGACAGGGAGTGACTTTCTCTGCAGCAAAGGGAGCCCTGTTCCTGTTGATCTTCAATTTAAATGAAATATTCTTTTGATAATTTAAAACTAGGCTGCAGGCAGCACAATAGGTGTGTTTTGTGTGTGTGCATATATGTGTATACAAAATTGAGGAAATAATTTGAATGTCGTTCCTTTATTAGACTCCACGCCTTCTTCACCTAGTACTACACAACAAATAACACAAGGTACAACAACGCAACCACCAGCAAAAATGACCACTACAGCAGCAGATAAAAGTGGCAGCACAACAAACAGTAAGTGATAATTTCATTGAGAGAGTTCTGATTTATTGTATGCTACATTTCTGTAAAACAGTGTGGAGCAATAAAAGGACATCAAAAAGAGTAGTTTGACTTATGGATTTGGAGGTTTGGGGAAGCAGAGCTATTCATCCTACCATATTACATATCTTTAATGAATCTTGCCCTAGAATCTTACACAAAGAATATTACACCTTTAATTTGTAGTGGAGGTGATCTGAAGCCATTACACAGGATTTGAATCTCCCTGTAATTGGGAAAGATGTATTTGGAAGGGTTTTCATTTTTTATTTTCTTCTGTGTTTTGGGGGTTTTTTTGTTTGTTTTTTTTTATTATTATTTAATAAGTATTTCATCAAAAGCAAATGATTCTATGTGATCAGAGTAGTGTCAGAACAGCCCCCTTTGTTTTTTGTTTTTATATATGTTACAATGCTACAGTTAATTATGTTCTATATTATTATGAATCACAGTACTGAAAGCAGAGAGGTGTACTAATTACCCTCATCAATCTTAGGAAATACTTTTGTTCCCCATAAATCTTCAGAATAACACGTGTGTTGGCCCAGCGCATCAGATTGGATTCTAGAAAAAGAAAATTTTTTTAAAAATCCCACATATCCAGTAAGTAGTTGGATTAATTTAAACAAGTACAGTAACATCCAAAAGGAGCTCAGTAAACTTAAGGTGAAATTCAGTCTCCCTTTTTTGTTTAGGAACTACACTGTAAATGTTTGCTCAAGTCTTTTACTGAACCGGAGCTTTGAAATACTCTACTTTTTATACTTAATTGACTCAAAAAATTAGAAAGAAATACTCCAGATATTTAACTCAGCAGTCAGTGGTACACCAAGGTTCTCGGAGTTGATATTTAGAGCATACGGAACTGTGACAAATGATTAGAACTTGACTTCTCTTCCCTTGGTTTCCTTGCCTAAAAATGGATCCTATGAAACAGCCTGCATGCTTTCTCTGTGCAAATTCTCCTTTAAAGCTACCCTTCATGGACCCGAGCCTGCTAAGCTGCCTGGAGAGCAGTTACCCTTTCAGTTAGTGGTTACATCTTCTACTGATGCAGCTTTCCCGCTATGCTTGGTGTAGGGAGTAGTCTGATTGTCAGCCCGAAGTCTTTTGTGTTTTGGCTTGGCTTCTAAATGCCAGTATTGGTGAGTCACAGGATACAGTATGGCCGATGCACAAGCTGCTGAAGTGATACCGAAGGCCACAAAGAATCTTTTTAAACTTGCGTTTGTAACACTGTGGGCCTGTCAAAAGCCTGCAGCATCGCAGATGTGATTCCTAGTCTTTTTGGTTTGGCAGAGGTTCCTGGCTTGCGGGTACCAGAGCAGCACAGCCACCTGGAAATAAACCTTGGTGACAGGTAGAGCTCCCAGCAGGGAAAGGAAAACTGATGAGGAAAGGCATACCTGCTAGTGCAGCTTAGCTCCAGTCACTGCTCTGCACTGGTGCCCTGAAAAACTGGTGCTGGAGGTATGATGGTGCTGGAGGTACGATGGGCCTGGGCGTGAAGTTTTCACCAACACGCCTCCTTTCTATTCCTTTTGTGTTCTGGTCCCTCCAGCTAGAGTTCAGTCCCTAGTTGCTTGGGTTGTGATTTGTTTTTAAAAATCCTCATTTAAGCTAAAAAAAAAAAAACAACCAAAACTTGTGATAAAAATGGTTAAAAACAGGGCTTACCTGCCTCTCACTCGCCTTTGTAAACAGGAAAATTAAAGAAGACATTGGGAACTACCCTGCATTAAAAGACACTATATTTTCTTTCAACGCTAAGTAGTATTTGGAAAAACTGTGTATGTGAAAACCAATTTTAGTGGTTTTTAAGACTTTCAGGAAAGTCATGGCCTTCGCTTCAGCACGAAGGGGTGGGACGGGACAGAAGGTAGTGGCTTTGGGACAGGGCACAGGGGCTGTGCAGATGTGCGGCCAGCCCTTGTAGAAAACCCACAGACCCCTCAACCACCGTCTGGCTGCTGGCTACAGCTATCTCTCTGTTTCCACCCCACACATTGGCACGGCGAGGTGCCGTTGGCTTCACTGCACCCTCCCAGACACTGCCAGCATCCCCAGCAGCAGCGCAGGGCTGGGGGAGTCACGCTCCCCGAAGCGAGCACAGGTGTAGCAAGACTTCTGTTCTCAAAATGGACAGGAGATGAAAGTTGTCTACTCTCTCTTTTTCTTTTTCACTAGCACTCACTTCTCCCCCGTTTTGGGCTGGCCATATGGGACGGAGGCAGAAATTGGCAGTGCCTTTATGACACTTCAAAACTTACCTTTACTACACCTGATTTTTAATAAAAAGCAGGCGCCTCTGTTGTTTTGTAACAGAGGCCATCGCTTTCTCTGCTTCAATCCCTGCTAAAAGCTTCAGTGAGTGATCGCATTCACACAGCAGAGATTTGACAGGGCTTCCTGTCTCCGCTGCAATTTCTGTGGCTGCTGTCACCTTTTATTATAAATTCAGGAAAAGCCTCCAGTGCTCCACACTCTGTGAAATCATGCAAATGACTTTGTCTTTTTTTTTCAAAGTCTTCAGTATTCTTTTTCTCTGCAGGCCATAAGTACAATCTCTCCCTCTTTGCCCTCCTGCCCTGTTTATTATATTGGAAGCCAGCAATTGGACTTGTCTCCTTAACCTTCTTATTTATTAATATAAGGGCTCAAATCCAATATCTCACATTTAGTCAAAAAAGTGACCTCACTTGTGCAGTCCAAGCCCCGAAACAAGAATTTATATGGTGCCATACTACAGCAAGTTGCATCTGTAATCAGGATTTCATATCCTGGGACACTTGGAGTTATCAAAGAGAATATGCAATGAAATGCAACAAAAGATCATGTTCTTCTTCCCTTGGATATGGAGCAAGCCTCTTACGCAAGGTCAGTGCTCGAGGTATTAAATTACAAGTAAGAATGGATTTTTGGGTGTTGTGTTTCTAATTTATCTCATGCCACTCTCCTGGATGATGATACATCATGGTGCAATGAAATATTAAATATTAAAAAGCAAGAAAAAAGATACTTTTTCTCTTTTTATCAAACTACTGGTAATTAAGAAGGAAGCTTTACTTCAGTAAAACTACCAGAAGAAGGTTATGGTAACAGATATGGCTCAATTGTCTTCAGGTCATTACCACGTGTTGTAGGTAAACACTGAGTATAGTTGGCTGCTGAGACATGTTAGGCAGAGAGATGTTTTAAAACATACATTTTGAAATACTTGGGGTTTTTTGCTTACCAGAAAATATAAAGCTGGCAGACAGCAAATGCAACTGAGATCTGCTTGGTTACCTCCCTAGCCAATTTCCATTCCTCTGAATGGGCGTGAAGTTGCATTGGTTTTGCTACATTGGGATTTTTCAAAGCTTTCATGAATGCATTTGTTAATGCAAATGGTTTCTCAGGCTATTGATTACAGGGGTGAGGCCTGTATGTGTGTTTATGCTAAAGATACGAGCTCAAGGGAGAAGGTTTAGTCTTCCATCTTACAAAGCCCTCATGCTGATGTTTAGCATGGTTTGGGTGCAGTTCCTTCTGCCCTGTAGAGGTGTTTCCTTGATTTGTTGATTGGCCAAGTAAGGTTTTAACACACGTACAGATGTCTATATTCTTTGCAGTGCATATATTTTATGCAGAGTATTTGCCACTTACTTGAGGCATGTCAAAGCTAGTTAGGTAACAGCCTGCTGTAAAGAAAATTTAAAGTACTGTTGGGAAATGCCAGAATATATGTGGATTATACGTAGGTTAAGTAGAAAGATCAAGTGAGGATATGTGTCGAATTTCAGCTGGTTAAAGAAAATTAAGGGTTTTCAGAAACAGAGTAAGGAAATACCTGAGGCTCAGACAGCAGCTTTGCAGAGCAGCTTCAGGTTCCCTGTTGTTGGTTATCCCTTTGACAAATATGTGTTAACACACTGTCATTTATCTTCTCAAAATATCAGCAGAGAGAGCTGCATCACCACCAGGGAGTTCTGCCGCTGCAGCAATAAGGCCCATTCGGACAGCTATTTTACTATCTTTACTGCTTTACCATTTTTATTCATCATCAGCTGTTGACAACAAACCCATTAACTGATGATGTGAGTGCTTTTGCAGCAGCAGCAGCAGCCGCCCTCCTCTGCTGTGCTGCTTTTCTGCGAGCCCAGGCCTCCCCCTGCCAGGCAGGCAGAAATCTTTGCTGCAGCTGGCTGAGCCGAAGTGTGATGAATTACTGCAGCGATTGTCAGTGGGGACGGCAGAACTGAGTCACCGTGTGCCCGCGCAGAGTCCCCCGCCTGTTCCCGTGCAGAACACAGGCACCGCAGTAGGGATTTGCGCTGTCTGCTTCTGTTGAGATCAAATTAAACCTTGCATAGATATGAGTTATGGGATTTACCAAAAAGGCAGATTTCTAGCAGGCGTACTGTGCTGTCAGTGCTGCTGTCGCGTACGTGAGCAGTGGCTGGATATGGATGCTTCTGTTCCCATAGGCTTTTGGCACAGAAGCTATTCGATCTGCTAAATGTGTTGATGGTAGAGCCTATGCTGTGTATTAGGCGTAAGGCTTGGATGCTGCTTAAAAGCCGCTTCAAAGCCTCAAGTCAGCAGAGAATTGGGTTGCTAGGATTTAATCTTACACTAGTACAGTGGAATTAAGGGAACCTTCCCCACCAGGTTGCGTTTTTCATCTTGGAAGTGGTGAAAACTGGCACACAGACTTTTGCACCGTAGCACGTCTATTTCGCCCCTTGACATTGGGAGCGGGGAGCCTGTTCTGCAGTCTGCCGAAATAAATGCAAAAAGCTTCACACCAAGCCCTAGGTGAAGGCGTGAGTCATACCTGGTGCTACCCGAGTCACAGTAAGAATCTCACCCGGGCTGAATTAAAAAAAATTAAATGGAAATGCTATCATCCCTCCCCTCGCGATCCCCTGCCGAGGCATATCCAGCTCACAGCCCGTGTTCCCAAGATCAGTCTGTTCTTGCAGCTCCCAAACACAAGAGGAGCACCCGGGGCTGGGCTGCTGCCAGGACTGATAGGACGCCTGGAACATGTGATCCCCATGGGAAAACAGCTCTCCGTCGGGTTACAAGGCAACTGGCTGCCTCTCTCGTCTCTCCCACACACCTGATTGTTTTGCAGTGTTCACAAAGTGTATTTGTGTTCGACCGTCTCTGCACATGAAGGCTTACTGTTATTCTGCCTTTTCATTCTCCCATGCAAGCTTTTCCTAACTTATGATAAGGAAGCCACAAGATGTTTGCTGTTACTGTTACAAGCCCATGCATCTTAAAGGGAGAGGGAGGTTCTCTTTTTTTTTCTTTTTTTTTTTAATTGATCTCAGATTAAAATTCAACATTTAAAATTTGAGTCTGAAGCAACCACAGTAAGAACCAAAAGTGGAAAAAGTTTGTTTTTAAAGATTCATTCAAGGCTTCTGTGATGAGAATGCAGGAATTATTAAAGTTCTCAGATCCTTGCATTATACCATAGTAAAAAATGAGGTAGAGCATCTCTATGGCAGATTAGGCTTGCATATTGAAGGGGTACAGTGCTGAGGTTTCTGGAGGGAGCTGACAGTGAAATCATGCTTCTCATTACTAGAATCCCAGTGAAAGTTTTAGGCATTTAAGCTTGTTTTGCATAATTTTCAGTACGGTTTCCTTCCATGCCTTGACCTTCAAAGATACCATCCCTGGCTGTCCAGCACATCTCAATTCCCAAAGTTGTATGAATCCCCTGACTCCAGCAGCTTCAGCTCACTCTTTCTTAGCTCATTGATTTTTGAAGCTTGCCTCTCCAAGGTATTGCACTTAATAAATAAGAGGGGAAGGCAAGGGCCAAGTTAAAGGTGTGTGGTGGTAGAATAGGGAGCTTTGGGTGTTGACGTTTTTTTCTTGAGTTCTTTGAAGGGCCAAGTAATCAGAGTTTCTGAATAAAGCGTGTGATGAAGCATTCCTCAAGATTCACATGTTGCATGTGCATGATGTTGCACTCGTTTGACTAAAACATGTCTTAAAGTTGTTTTAGTTCCAGTGTTTGAAATTCATATGAAGAGGCACTGAAAACAATTTACAGCTCAGTCACGTCTCTGATTTATATCAGAAAGGAAGTATAAGGTTATTCTAGGGCACCCCTATGTTTTATTCAGTAGGCACTGTCTTGCCTGTTGTTATGCTGAGGTTTGAGCATAGACGTAAGAATTATGAGCTGTGCTGGAACAGCTTAAATTCTTTCATGTTGTCATTCGGTGACCTTCAGTTCCATGGGCTTAGGCAGTGCCCTGCACCATCATCTTGGACTCACCTTAGGCTGCATATCTTGTGACACAGATGGCCTTGATCCTCTATTGACTGTGTGAGAGCAGAAATAAGACCCTTTAATTTTTCGTACATTAATTTTCAGGGATATATTATTTCCTAGGCCCTAACAGCACAGAATGAAATAATTAACTCTGTGCTTAATTACAATCCCTAAAACTTTTTACAATATCACATTATGTGACAGTTGTGGCTGAAGCTTGCTTTTTGTATTTATTTATTTATTTTGAAATGAAGGTTAAAGATAGAGCGCAGTAAGCGAGCTTCTCTCTTCTGCTCATGTTGCTCTTGGTGCGAGACTGTCTAGTTATTCTGGGCTCCCAAGTCAGAGCTCGAGGCTGTCTTCTGGCACAGCTGTGAGGCTGTTTTTGATGCTAGGATGTGCTTTAAAGATGCTAGTAGTAACAACTCCATAGGGATGGTTCATCACTTGACAAGCAGTTACCAGAAGCTGTAGTTCTTTCTGACCTCAAGTCTCTTCTATGATGGTGGGAGCGTTTGTCTGAGGGATGGTCCAGGATCTAAGACAATGCTTATACAGGTGTATCTTCCCTGAACATCTGTCTCATTTCCAGCTACACAAGCAAGTGGAACACAATTAGCACAAAATGAGAGTTTGGATGCTTCATCTACTAAGGGATGGTCTTTTTCTTCTACAATCTCTCCACAAAAAACCACTTCTGCTCCTGGAACGTCAGGTAAGTTTTGAAAACATACGCTCTATTTTCCTCTACAAACAGTTAAAAAGATGCAAAGAATTTCGAATCTCTTCTTCATTTGTTGTGCATTGTCCCGGAATGAGAGCCACCTCCTTATTCATGCAGGGTACGCTGTGTCCATGTCATCTAGCTATGAAGTTATGATGAATGATGGGTGAACTTCTAAACGTTCAGTTGGGATACTCAATGTCATTACAGGAGGATATAAATTACAAAAGATAATATCAATCTTTATATATGCTGTATGTGGCCATTGTGTAGCATTGACTGCCAGAGGAGGTCATCAAGACAAATTTTCTGGCTGCAAAGCAAAGGAGACAAAGGAGAAAACAGCTGTAATTTTTACAATTGTTAATAATTCTGGAGGGCAAGTTAATGCATATTACCAATTAAATGACATTGTTCAAAGTACAACATGATCACATGCAGGGTCAAAAAGATATTAATCCTTCCCAACTCCAGTCTACTTTTATTGGTTTTCTGGGTGTGTTTTGGTGTATTTATCCGCTAAGCAACACTGTGGTGTTATTAAGCTTCTAGCTGGCATAACTTTCCTAGATTTTGAAGAACCACTTATTCAGGTTTTCTTAAGGTCCCTTGAGCCTTCACTTCACTCAGTACTTACTTTCAGCTACATGTGTGTAAATCCAATAAGGACACTGACTTCGTTTGCATATCCCAATTATTATTGATGTTTAACATCCCCCAAGGGATACAAGACTTTTCTTACAACTTCTGGATTGTGTTTGTGGGAGATAAGTACGCACGTGTACTGTGATTTTTCCTCATAGAGGATAGGATTGGATATAAAAGTGGAGTAATATCATAAGCTCAGTACACACTGAAATGCTTAGAAGCATGCAAAAAGATATTATAATAATAGGCATTTTAAGGAAGTTGGGATTTTTTAATTTGTAATCCAGGGCCATTGGTTTAGAGAGGATTCTTTGCAATTATTTCAATAAACCTATGCCTCATAATGCACATATTGTGAGCTGTAGTTACTTGATTTAGACTAGATATAAGGAAGAAATTTTTTACAATGAGGGTGGTGAAACGCCGGAACAGGTTGCCCAGAGAGGTGGTAGATGCCCCATCCCTGGAAACATTCGAGGTCAGGTTGGACGGGGCTCTGAGCAACTTGATCTAGTTGAAGATGTCCCTGCCCACGGCAGGGGGGTTGGACTAGATGACCTTTAAAGGTCCCTTCCAACCCAAACTATTCTATTCTATGATTCTATGATTATCCTGTTAGGTTTTGTGTCTTTTGGCAGACACGTGCATGGTATGGAAACCTTACCATTGGTAGACTGCAATAAAGCAGTAAATTACAATGTTTTTAATTAAAGGTTGTCTCACATAGGTAAATTCTCCAGGTTAAAATGAAATTGTAATACATATCGGGCTATGTATTGAATTACCTATTACATTTTTTGTACAATTACTTTTTACATTTAAAATTTGCCCAGAAACTTTTACAACCTTCCTTGTGTCTGTTTGCGAAAGTCATCATCTTACTCAGCTCGCTTTGCTGTAAAACCAGTAAATCTTCTTGAGCTTCGGGACTACCCAAGATGCCAGGACTATAATTGCCTGGCTGCGAAAGAAAGGGCCATCTATCCAGAGGGGAGTCAGTCTAGGTGCTTGGCATAGCCAGCACTCTGAGTTCCCATAAAACTGCCATTTCAAAATCACGAAAGCACCAGGATTACCACGCTTACACGTTTCCTGTCTCCTCACAGCACCAGCTCCTTGCTTCTTTCTTGCAGCTTAAATATGCAAGAAATCCCATCACTCACCCTGATGAGTTAGGTAGCTTATCCCAAATGGGTGCACCTTTAGACCACCCTTGCTCCCTTATTCTCTGTATACATTGAAGACTTTAAGAAAAAATGTTTTGGTTCCCTCTAAACAGATTTTTTTCTCCTATGTGCAGTCGCTCAGGGCCAAGAGAAGCCATATGCTGCACCCTAATAACTTTTAAAGCAACGCAAGTGTGAAGCCAGTTGTTTCATTCTGTGCTGAGACTAGAAGAAATGCTGACTCTCTCACTGCCATTAGATTATTTCTTTCCAGCTCTTTGAAATTTCACATTCAGGGGCTTCTATAGGGGCTGGATACCTTTTGTTCACCAGAGCAGAGGCTGGTATGAGCAATGGGGCTGGTGCTGCAGCCCACAGGGGATAGCAGAGCTTGCAAGCTGAAGGCACCCAAGCCACAGCTTCTGTGTGGGAGCTCAGGGGAAGACAAATTAATGTGAAATTGATCCAAAACAGAACGTTTCTATTTGGTATGCTCAACCAAAATGATTCAGCTGGCTAACCTCAATGCAAAAGAATATATTTAGTTTTGAGACCGTTTTCCATTTTTTAAAAAATGCCATTTTGGTGAAAATTTCCTTTCTTGCTGCAGAAAAAGGAAAAAGCACATTTTGAAGAGAAATTTCCAATCAGCCATATCAAAAGATCAGAGTGTGGGAGGAGTGCCACAGAGAGCTGGAGAGCGACTGAAATGAGTGGGGGAGCCTAGGAAAGAACTTGGAGAAACATCAGAAAACAGTATTGCTGTATTAAAGAAGATTGAAACCACCAGCCACGGAGGAGGGGCTGTGTAGCGCTTAGCCAGGCTAGAGAAGGCAATAGGGACTGCTTTTAGCAAAGAGAGCAACTTGCTTGTGTGCCATTGACACATACACTTTTTTAACTTTAACTTTGGCTGTCAGGTATAATATACCTCCTACTCATTCTCCACCTCCACAGAGGATTGCTTGCTAATATTTAATTTTCTCCTTTTGTTTAATTAATGAAAAATTGGAGATTTAATGGATCAGTCAGAGTCTAAATACATCTCAGAAACTGCAAGTATTGTAGCTTTTTATTCTGTGACCTAAACAACAAAAATCCATAAAGCAGTATGAGCTTAAGTTCACCCAGCAGGGTGGTAAGATCAAACGATCTATTATAATAAACTGTCAGATGAATCAACCTGCTGCATCTATTGATATCTTTATTGCACTCTTCCAATTATAAATCCTACTCACTTGATTCACAGGAGGCATCTCCCTAAGAAAAATTCTTATGAGTAAGACAAGGAGGGTTTGACTTTCTCTGTTCACAAACTGTGTAGGAACTATGGACAGTGATATTAGGTAAAAATTACCCACCGTATCTTCAGCTTCTTCACAAAGGGAAAGTGCCTGGGAGCACAAAAATCGAAGTGCCTGGGAGATAGAAAATACAGCAAAGCCTCAGTTAACACAATTACAGATCTATAGCATGGTCAGGGCAAGGAGGGTTTTTAAAAGTTCTTAATTTTGCTTTGATTTATATTGTGGTATCCCCTCTGAGTAATCAGCCAAATTTATTCGTTTGTTTTGCCAGTGAACACAGTTTCATGTGGCTGCCCTCCAAAAACAGAAGCAGCAAACTGCAGGGTATCCAGGCTGCTTAGGTGGTGGTTGTTGGAGAACAGAGTGGGGAGAGGTTAGTTATTGGTCTCTTTCTCCATCTGTCAAGCTTCTAACCAGCGCTGAACTGACTCAGCCAGGTATTTTCAAATCAAACCACCGTCATGTGCCAAATTTTTTATCCTTGTCCTCCTTACTGCACAACAAGGACTCAGCACAGCCAGTGTTGCACACCTCACTTTTCATGATGAATCTGGAACTCTTCCCAGATTATTTATGCAGAGTGCCCCCTAACTCGCAGCACCAAAGGATGTGGTAAGCTCTGAACAGGCAGCTAGAACAACTACGGTAACTAAGTTAGCAAGCGAAATGCTGCCATTCCTTCTGTCCTTCTCTTTCTGTAGAACAGAAGCGTGTGATCCCACCACCAAAAAGGGCACTGGATGGTTATTTAGAAAATGCACACTGAAAGTCAACCGATAAGCACAGCTTTGTTTGTGTGGCAGGGCTGAACAATCTCTGAACAGAGGGTGAGCTGGCGCCTTGCTTGCATACTGGAGATGGGGGGAGAGAGAGAAGGGCACGAGATTTTTCCTATTTAATTTTTCATGCTCTAGCAGAATCTGGGTGAGATATCTTTGGGAAAGATGCTTACAGTTTTATTGTGTGTAGATGTGTGCAGTTTTTAAAAAATAACAAAAGCTCAGGAGGCTCCGACAGTCCTTGAAGGAAGGGTAGGGGGCTGTGTCATGTTTCCTATCTGGGATCATTTCTGCTGTCTGGGTTTATTGAAGTGGCGAGGTCTGGCCAGGACAGCAGTGTGGGTTTTGGTTGTGCCAGCAGGTACTGACCCGCAGGTCACCCGATCCTTCCTGTTCACAGAGCCTAACGTCACCTGCATACAGCTTTGACAAACCTTAAGTATTTGGGGTGAACTTGGATATCAGTCTCAGGCTTGACATACTTTTTCTATTTATTTATTTGCTCTGATTTGAGCGAAGATCGTTCACTTTTTTTTGCAGGAATGAAGTTAAGGGAAAATATATAATTATGTTATAATCTTGGCGGGGGGGGGGGCGTTCTTAGGAAAGCTCTCCTCAGCTTGGAGAGACAAGGTTTGAAGTTTTATAGAGAAGTGACCTATTTGTAAGACTTGACAAGGCCTTCTGCCTTTCTCCGAGAATATGCACACACAGGGCTTTACCGTTTGCTTGTTCAACCATTGCTGTGTGATCACATGGTATTTTTTCCATGGGATCCCACTCCTTATAGGCTGAAGAAAAGGCAGTATTTGGGTAACAAGCAATCATATCATATCTGGATGTTTTCTTAATGCCAGGTATGTGTCCTGATGCATTCTGTACTGTGTGTCATTCCAAACCTCCTTTGACAGACGGCTTCCCAAAAGCTTTTCCTTGGCTGTTGTCATTAATGTTGCCCAAATATGCTATAAACATTGCCTAACGAATCATCACAGAGAGCCTCTCTGAGCAAGGTGACACTGCTTTTTGCAGATGGATTGATCAGATGATAAAAAGCTTAGGAAAAAAGTCTCTTCCGCACCCTAGGAATCCAGGGTGAGATAACTGTATATCTTCAGAGTACTTAGCATTACTAATATATAATATGCTGAAGAAGAGCTCTTACTACTGACTTTTAAGTACTTGGCTTTTCAACCTGAACATGCTTTTCATGCATGTTTGTGATTAAAATGCAGTAAAAGCTCTGTCACATATATCATTAACGAAAGTGGTTATTTGCACCCCAGTGGTTCAAGTGATCCATGTTTTTAATTGGGTGTAGAGAGGAGTTAAAACAAGAGCAGCCATTCTGGTTTTCAAAGAGTACATTCACAGTAGTAGAATAATGTGCTTCACTCATGTTACAGCTCCGGTGATAGGGGCTGTCTTTGTGCGAAGCATCTGTCCACAGCACAGAAAGTGCAGCAAGGGCCTAAGAGTGGATTTGTACTCTCCGGGGACCGCGGTCAGAGGAGGAGTGCTGCAACCCGGGCACTCAGGGGCGAGGCTCAATGCCTGCCTGGAGTTATCGCTGCCTTCATGCCGCTCCCTCTGCGGTCTCCCAGCCTGAGGATTTGGAGGACATCTTGGTGGGTTACGTCCTCCCAGGGAGCTCTTGGGACAGGGCGAGATGCACCATGTTCCCTACAGATGCTTTGGCAGCCGTGAACCCTGAAGAGACCCAACGAGGGGGCTTTTATGGTGCCCTCCAGCCTAGAGGAAGGTGACCAAATGCTGTGATTTATACCTCAAAATAATGAGCGACTGCTGAGGATATAGTGCCTGAGGGATTTTTTTCCATGGTAGCTCCAGTAATCCGGTGTGAGAGGCCTCACCAGACGGGCAGGGTGCCAGTCACTCGCCCCTGGCAAGAAACAGTCTGTCTTGTACAAACAGATAAATGTTTTACTGCCAGTTCACACAGGTGGATATTCTCAGACACAGATGAGTTAGGTGCCCGGCTCCCTTTGACTTTAGAGGGATCGCAGAAGAGATTTAATGCAACGTAATAAAAATCACTGTGGGAGCGATGGCTGTCTGTGGATAGCCTCCAAATGTGAAGTATTCACAGTCACCTTAATTTCCAAGCGTGCTACAGTCTAGACACACAAAAGCAGCAGCATACTAACAAAAAGCTAACAAAAAATTAGTGTTCTGCACCAAAAACTTGTGAAGTGGCCAGGAGAAGCTGACAGTAGTGGGCCAGTAAGCGTTGTTCACCTGCAGGGTCCACTTCTTCATTACCAATGCCTCTTACTCCTGCTGCTTGGCAGTCTGCTAGCCAAAAGCACCAAGATAATTAATGAAGATTCATTTTTAAAGGGTTTTGTGACACTTGAAGACATGTCTCAATTAGGCATTTGAGGTTCTTTTATTAAAGCACTTATTTGTCAGTTAAATGCCAGCTATTAACTTCCAGGCACTTAGTTGGTTTTGGCAGGAGGAATTTTTTAGGAATGTATCAATTAATTCAGGATTTTCTTCTCTTAAGCAGAATAACAACCCAGCGTAGGCTGTGCTCTGGATTCTGCTCCCATCTATAAGGGATGCCTGCAGACTTTCATAGCTCAGACCTTCTGGGCTTGGGAACAGTGTCAGCGTGTCAGTTCTGGGTCAGCATTTCTTGTGGGGTTACTGAGCACGTTGCTAGAGTCTGCCGGTTTGTATGATGTGAAGACTCCGGACGTCTAACCTAAAAACAGTTACTAACAAACCTGTTCCTTCTGTTTTATTGCAGGCCTTCATGTGAGCTCCCTGACAGAATCGACAAGTAAGAGCTGTGTGCACACTGGCAAAAGGGGCTGGCGTGGGGCGGGAGGGGGCAGCCTGAGGAAAGGAAATGTTCAGGGAACAAGGAGGCTCTGGGGTAAGAATGAACCTGAAGTAGTACAGAGAAGCAGAGGAGTGATGCTCAGCTTGTAGCAATGAGTAACTTTGCTGTGATTTCAGCTGAATGCCATGTTGGACTAGCAGATACTGAAAAGAAAACAGGGTGGGAGCACAAAAAAAATCAGGCCTGGCATATTGCGTGATGCAATGGGAAATTGATATAAATAGAGTGTTTACCAAGGAGCTTGTTCTTGTCAGTGGCTCTCATTCCTCGTCCCGTGGTCAGAAGCAGCAGGTCCCAGAGTAAGGCAAGAGTTTCCTGTGCTAGTGAACCTGTATTGTCCTATTTTCCTTTCTCTGGGCTTATCAGGAAACAGTCTCTTCTGTACCGGTCCCTGCAGTTCTTGCCGCTGCTGCCAGCAAAAGTTTGTCCCTCCTGTTACCCACGATGGATGTATTACTCCAATTGTTGTTCTGATCCCAGATCATTCCATAGCTGGAAAATATCTTCCAGATTCACTTTGCAGATCCAGAGAAAGACATGATGGGCTGGCTTGTGAGAAACTTCAGTGAATGCAGTGGATAACTGAGTTAAAGGTTTTAATTCCTTAATCCATTTTATTCATTCAGTAGCGCTTCCTTTTAGCTACTGTATTTCTCATTGATGGTCTCAAGTAGTTAAAATGCTAACCTATGGATTTGTCTTTCCTGCATTACTCACATCTTGGTCATTTAACAGAGAATAGGAAAATAACCAGGGAATTTGTATCCTCAGTTTTTCTCCTGAGGAGATGCTGCACAACTGCAGGGATACACATTCACGTTTTTCAGTGTAATTTGTTTCTGTTGGCATTTTCAGTCAGTATCCAGGATAACTCATTGCGGTGATAATTGCCGCTTGCCCCGTATATCATGCAGTATATCAGATAAGGTAGTGAAAAGGGCAGTAGTATTTCCCTGGGAAATCTAAAGCAATCACATGGAATTACGAATTCATAAGAATTATTTCAGTCACTTGATGATGGCTGACAGTTTCCATCCTTACATTATCACCCTTCAGCAGACAGGCACCACAGAGAGAGAACTTCTGCTTTAAAGAAACAGTGATTTTTCAGAGATAAGGGTCTCGGACAATGATTGTTCCCTACCCTGTAGCATCAGAATGTCTCAGCTGTGGCTGTATTGTTTAGGCACCACACAAGCACGTAGTAAGTGATCAATTTTCCCCAGGAGGTTTCAGTCTCTGGCCAGACAAATGAAGCGGGGAGCAGGGAAGGGGGAGGAAAGGAAACAGAGAAGCTAAACAATCTGCCCCAAATTCACACAGCTACACAACAGCAGAACAAAAATGAAAACAGCTCTCTCAAATCTTTCCCTTTGCACTACCAGTCAATCCACATAAATTTTTAAGTAGGACCATGTGGCTCCTAGTTACCTGGAAAATCCAGTATACTGGCATATCCAGCAAACCTATGGAGAAATTGGCCCCTGGCTGTCGCCTGCTTTACTCCTCTTGCATCAGGAGACAATGTACTCTTACATATCTGAACAGACCAGTATGTTGTGAGAATGGGAATATGGGCAAAAGGAGAATAGTGGAGAAAAAACAATCACCAAAACATTTATCAATAGTGGGCCTGAGTTTTTAAAATCAGTGCAGCAAGGAACCCCTAGAGGGTTGGGACAAACAAACCTTGTTTGTTACTCTAATTCAGCAAACTGGAATTACATGTATTGCCTATACAAAGAAGTAAAAAATCCATCTGTAAAAAAGATGGACCTGTCATTCAGAGACTTAGCAGAACAAAATTGTATTCTAGCCCTCAAATGGCCTTAGGAAATTGGTTTTAATCACCCAGCTAATTTTGTAGTTTCTACCCATCAAGTTGAGCCCTCTTCTGTGCATCCCTGCAAGGGTATGGGGTATGAATGGGTACCTGAGCAATGGATCAGAGCCTGGAACAGAGCCTCAGTGGCTGCTACCATGTTCTCGCTACTTATGTACAGAGCTATACTCTCTACTAGGCCCCCTGCTTAACAGACCACCTGCCCCAGGCGCCTTTGTTTGAGAGCCATTTCTGATGTTTGAATGAGCAATGGAAATGCTCGGCCTTGCATTACAACTTCGATGCTAGGCATCTAGCTATCCATTTGTCCAGCTGGTCGGCTTCTTCAGTGGCAGTAAGCACACGTCTGCTCAAGCCTCCGTCCAACACGGAATACAATCCTGTGTGCTGTATAATGTAACTAGGGAAGCACCGATGTTTGCTTTTTCCTTTTTCTCTCTTGAAGTTCAGTGATTGTTTTTCCACAGACTGTATGCAACGAAGTAATAATATCTCGGGTTGTTGATACCTGACTCAAATTCAGATTAGCACCTGAAGGTAGAAATTCATGCCTTTAAACCCTGCCCTAAAAGACACCCAGAGGCTCCCAACAGTCATTGCTGTCCCCAAATGTGGGAGAGGGAGCACGTGCATCCCTTTATAACACTCAAGTCTCAAGAAAATTGCTAGCTACTAGTATTGCACCTCTTTAGACTTCTTCATCTACTATTGGCACTTTTTTTTTAATTAGCAGTGAAAAATTTTGGTCTTTCTTCTTTTGGAGGCAGGTCTAATTTTCACTGTCTTGCTTGTTTATTTGCTTGTTAAGAGATCTCTTCTAATGTTGAACAGTATCTTAACCTCCTAAAAGTGAATAAGTTTGTAGCTCATAACCTGTAAGTGGACAAGCAGATGATCCTAGAGAAGACTGCACCCATGCAAAGTGTGTGTTTCTTCTAGGCCACACTAGATAAACTTTTCCACCCCTCTTGCCAACTTATTCAGGTATTATTGAGAATAACTATAGCTGTGGAGCACCAAATGGCTCCAGAACTGGGGACACAGAAGTTGTTTTGGGAGGGTGATTTTTCAGGGCGAGTTGTTTGGGGAGTTCTGGCAATTACATGTTAACTTGAGAGGCAATATTTATTTTGCAAATCTAGCTTTTGGCAGTCCTGGAAGCAGTTCTGGAAACAAGAAAGTGCCAGAGAGTGCTATCCACTATTCCAGTGAGTGTTCCTGCTTTATTGTCCAGCTTTTGAGTTTTCAGTTGATCAGTTTGGCTTTCGATGAGTGATTGGAGTAGCAAAGGAATGAAACTGGCAGTTTTATTTCTAGCCTTACCAGATGTAGACCCTATTACAAACCCAATTTAACTGCCTGTTATAAAACTCCTCTCAAAGAGAAACAGAGCTTAACGAGTTGACACCACTCTCACTGGAGAGCAGCACATTTATTCCCAAGGAAAGAAGTTGAAGTGATAAAACTGAAAAAAAATGTGAACAGAGTCATCCTCTGTGGGAGAAGACACAAGAAAACATATGAAAATGTTGTTCATATACCGTTATGAGTATGTATTATATGAATATATTGTTATAAATGTATTATATGAATATATTGTTCATATTGTCAAGGGAGAGAAGGTCTAGGAAGGAGTCTCCTGCAAACTCTTCAAGCACTTGATATTTGCATGATGCATGTTACTTAATCTTTTATTTTAATATTATGCATCTCAAGGGCAAGAGTGTTGCTGCAGATCTGCTATTTCCTACCCAAAGTACTGGCTTAGCGAAATATGTTTGATGTTTTTCCACTGTAAACTTGTCTCTGGGTTCTCCCTGTAGTTCCATAGATGCACACACACATCTATATGAATATTAAATATTAACTGCATCAAGAGCCATCGAAGAAGCTATTTCTAAATATCGGGCGGGCATGACAGCTGATGCTGAGGAAGGCTGCGGGAATGCAGCCGCAGCCTCCCCCGACGCAGAGCTTAGGCCAGCAGGCGAGCGAGCGCCTGCTAAATTTGAATGTAGCTGATCACTGCCAGAAAAAAGATAAATGGGGAGAAACTGGGCTTATATATTTCCCCGGGAAAGCTTCTCTTCATTACATAATTTTTTCCTTTTTGCTTCTTGGCTGGGAAACACCTGTCAGGAAATGGCAGATGGTGGGAAATAATAAAAGGAAAGAAATGTCCTCATTTAAAAAGGAGATCTTGCATTTTCTATCCCTGGTTGTAAGTGCTGTGGGAAATGTTACTGAATTATGTAACTCCTTGGTGTCTTTCTGGGCGTACAATGTTAAAAGAGAAAGAATCGCTTCGGTTGCTGAATTTCAGATGAGTCTTGTTTTCAAAAAAGAGGAAAAAAAAAATTGCATATATCAAAAATTTATTCCTGAAACATGACTGTTTCGCAAAACCTTTGGGGGCCATCAACGCTGGCCCCAAACTGACGCTATGATCTCCCTCTTTTGCAGGCGTTATCTTGCCAATTGTCATCACCTTGATAGTCATTACCCTTTCTGTCTTCTCACTGGTGGCTTTGTACAGAATGTGCCAGAAGAAAACTCCAGGTATTTGGTGTGCTTTCTCTGTGGGGGGAAAGAGATCAATGTGCTTTTTGCTATTAAAAGATCTCTGGGGTCTTTTTAGATTACCTTAACCATAGATGTTGCAGTAGTCTGATAGGAAAGCTTCTTGTATTTCAAAGTATTTCACCTAAAGTAGGAAAGTAACACTTCATTTTGAAAATCAGTAGGAAGAACAGAGGGAGCAAAAATGTGTCTGGTTTTTGGAGAATATATAACGCCACAAAGCTTGTTGTTCACGCTTTTGCAGCTAAAAGAGCTAACAAACAGCTGTGCTAACACAATCAGTCAATCAGATAGAAAAAGACAGTGAAAACTAAGTTTGGAGATATTGTTTAACAAAATCACTATATTTATTTTACCTCTGTTCTAGATACAGGCAAAGAAATATCAATGCTTTCTTTTAGGAAATACCTGATGTATACATACATACACACACACACACACATATATACATACATATGGAAGTAAAATTTTCCAGTTACAGTATGAGCAAACAGTATTTTCAGAAACAGTCATTTTGACAGATCAGCTAAAGCCAGTATCTGTTTTGCTGCTGTCTGTGAAATACTTAAGGTAATGGGGGGTGGAATTCCATTGAATTCCATTCCCCAAATGTTTCAAAGAATTGCCCGAGTGGGCCACAGGCAAGTGTAATTCTCCATTAAGTGAAAACCCAGATCTGAATCCAGACTGTGGTTTTTCTCTCCCTGCGAGCTGGCATGAGTTAGGAGACCTGTGCAGAGCTTTAACTGTGAAATCGCCAGGCCTTGGAAATATAAAATCACAACAGTGTGTTGAAGCTGTAGACCAAGGCAAACAGTGTGTCGCAACCAATTTAGCCAATGACATGGAAAACCAGACCCAGATAAACAGAGGAAGGTGTGATCCTTGCTTAGGAAATTACTGAATATTTGGACTCAAGACGTAAAGATAAGAGGTGAAGAACATTTCCTTGCCAGCCTCCCCCATGCACAAATGCCAGCAGGCACAGTACTAGCAAATTCACTTGGAAGCTAGAGTAGATCGAGATCTGTGGTGCTTCCTGCAGGATTTGTTCAAGTCTATCCAGTGTGCTTCCCCCACGATGGAGAGCCCTATGCCCAGTGCCATGGGGCTAGAATTGGCTCCGTGTCTCTGATGTAACCCCTCAATCCCATCCATCTGCCTGTACTTGCACATAAGAATAAAATATGTTCAGTATATGATTCGTTTTGGGGAGAAATCCATTCCTTATCGGCGGGGATGACAGACTCTGTTCTCAGATGTTGTGCCAGGTTAAACCCCCCCAAGTGTACAGTCTGGCAGTTCGTTCTCTCACTCCCCCCACCCTGTATCTTTTAGCTCAGTTGTTATGTACTCGAGAACTGTTGCATGCTCGCCCCCTCTGTGCCAGCTACCTGGGGATTTGGGAGCTGCAGGGAAAAATGTGCTTCTGTTGTGCTCTTGCACAAGTCACGTATCATTCTGCCTAGTTTCCAGAAGTATTGATTTGAGCAGTATCAGTTCACTTTCATAGATGATGTGGTTATCTTTTGGGAGGACGAACTAGAAAAGTACCAATTACCATTCAAGCTGGTTGATTGTGTTAAGGTACTTAATAAAATGCTGCAAAATCACAACTAAGCCTTCTGCTAGCTATGTCTAAATGTTTACTTAACTGAGTTCTAGCAATCAAAATGATATTAACTTTGTTCCTTCTTCCAGAGAGACAAGAGAACGGCACTGAACAGTAGGTTGAATCCTGTCTTCTCATTGCTTTGAGATCTATCATGGGGCACTTGTGGATGCAGCAGATTCTGCATGAGCTTTTCTTTGATCTTTCTCTGTTTAACCATAATAAGCGGTTGCAACCCCAAAGAAAAACATCCTGTCGAAAGTGATGCGCTTCCAGTTATTGTACACCTGTATGCATGATAAGCAGCTGTTCCAGCATGGATAGAAATGTGATGGCTCTCAACTGTTTTGCAGGGGATCCTTTTGAAACAGATAAACAGCTTATGCTGTGCCACAGGGCCAATTGGCCCAGTCTTTTTTATCTTTTTTTCAATTTTTTCCCCATTGATTGTTTTTTCCCCCTATTCTTTCCCATCCCCCTTCTTTTGTTCATGTTTTCTCTCTTTTTAATGTTTTTTATTCTGGATTATTTTTCTCTTTCTTTTTCTCATGTCCCCCGTTATTTAATTTTCCTCTATGCCATCTTCTCTCCACTAATCCATTTGCAGAGGCTTAGTTAAAACAGTATTGGCATAAGGAGTTTCAGGAGAGTGAAAGCAAGAAAGATCCATGAGAAGATATATACTAGAGGCCATAGAGTCTGGCTGTGGCCTCTATGTTTTGCATGACCAAAAGCAACATCTGGGCTGCTGATTTACTTACTAGCCTGACTCCCTGGACATCTGAAGTGGTCCTTCTTGTAATTCAGCATGGCTAAAAGCCTTGTACTGACAGAGAAAAAAGATTACTCCATCTTTTCCCCCAGATGTACTTCTTCTGTGGAGCACTAGATTGAACCTGGAGCTGTGCAACTTTAAGAGAAAGGTGTTTTCAGAGATACTGCTATATGGTGTTTTCCACCACCAAGACTTACGCATGATCCCATGCAAAGCCCATTTCAAGCCCACCAGTGTAGACTGGCATAGGTGCTTCCTCCTCCAGATCATAATCTTAGTTTTCTTTGGCTGACCAACATATATGCTGAGCTGCATGCTGACTGTCTGCTTAAATGTTTTCTGACTTCAACAGAGCCCAATCAGATAAAGAAGGAGTCAAACTTCTTTCTGTGAAGACAACTTCTCCTGAGACTGGTGAGTGTTTTCTTTGTGTGTATGTCAGTCTCTCTGAGCCCAGAGAGGAGCAGTTTTGGGATGTAATTTCCAATAGTAAACCCATCTTCAGTTCCTGTCAGGTCAAAGTCACTGCAAACAATTCCTCTACAGTGCAAATCCCCAGATTGGGAGCCTGTAGGGCTACAGTGCAGCTGCACTGTGTGTGGTATCAGTATTTGGAAGTGACAAGTATGACTGTTTTAGGAAAAATCATTTTTTAACATCATTGATGGTAAGTGATCTACAGCTAGGCATGTTCAGGAGCAACCAATGATATTTATCAGCTAGATCTGGCTATACAAGGAAGTTTGGGGACTGGTAATATCCCAGGGGTCAAAAGGTTTGGGAGTCAGTGCTATATGTGAATAGGGCTCTGCTGGAGTTGGTGTTGGCAGTGTTAAGTCAGCCCTGTACCCAGCCACCCTTTGCATTCAAAATCCTACTGTCATTGCAAATTCCTCTGTCCTGTGCTTCACTGATCCAGTTTCTTGCAAAAAATATGTGTGTAATAAACCCTTCTTGCAAAAAATATGTGTGTAATAAACCCTAAAGGAACAGAGGTTATAGATAACATGCACAAAAGAAAGCAAAATCTCATCAATATAAGCTAAGAGATGGATGCAGTTATAGGTTCTGCAAGAAATAGAGAAGCACAAAATAAGACGTAGGCAGAACAAAATTCTGACTAATCTGATTCCCAGCTATTCAACAAAAAACAAAAAAAAATGAAACCTCTCATGGTAGAGCTACTCATGGTGAAGCTTCCCCCCTTCACCCATTGCAGTTCGCTCCCTCAGCCATGTAGGTCCCACCTTTGCTCCTGCCTCATCTGCAGAAGTCCTCCAGGAAAAACAGCCTCTCACTTTATGCTTTTTTAGGTATAACCCCCTTTTTTTTTAAGGTTTCTGGCCACCTGTTTCCCCTACTGACATTTCAGAGATTGCCCTATAGCTGCTCTCCCCTTTCCCCTAAATTCTTGAGACGTCCTCGGAAACACAGCACTTGATCTGAACTATCCTCTACTCGCTGGCGAGGCACAGTTTGCACTTCCCAGCTTTCTCTGCAATTCCCAGAAGCTTTTGCGCAATCCAAAAGACCCACAAGGCAGCTCTGGCAGCCCTTGCAACAAACAGGAGTCGCGCAAGGTCCCTGCAGCCTCGCAGGCACAAAGCAGCATGCTAGCAAGCTAGAGGGGGAGAACAAACATGCTCCATGTTGCAGGTTGCGTCATTCTGCCCAACCACTGCTGAGTAAATGCAAACTATGCTTTGGCACTTAAGCAACTGCACTTCAGAGCTTTGTGATTTGGGATTTTTTTTTTTTTTTTTTTTTTCAGTATATGTCTTTGGGAATGGACTTTTAGCTTTATTTTAAGGGGTATGGAGTTGTGTGTATGCTTACATTTACAACCATTGTATTTTTTTTTGAAAGCTGAATGAAGTCAGAAACTGGAATTCATAGACATTTTTTGGTTGATTCTGCCCTCATAATGGTTTCAACAATAAAGTAACTTCATTGACAGCAGCAGAATTATTTGTGTTTTACAGCAGGGTAAATGAGAAAAGACTCAGGTTCACTGTTTTTTTCACAAGTTGAGGTCTGGTGCCTGTTAATCAGCCCCTGGTTCACCAAGTATCTGAATATCTTCCATCCAGAGGATGCCTGATATTCTTTTTTACTGAAGGATGATGTATGCATGCTATAATTGGAAGGTATGAGTCATAACCACATAGAAGACAAGATTCTTGCCTTCTTCTCATTAATACAATTCATATTTAAACTAGCTACCATTTTCTCTTGAATTCTTACATCTTTGTATGTTTCAAAATTAAACATGCTTTCACAGAAATGGAAGTCCTGTTTTTTCCCCAGGTTTTTAGAGACACTTTAATTCTTAAATTAAAAGCACTCTGAAAGAAGGGCCTGTTTTCTCACAGAAATATTTGTCACTCATACAGGCATTTTCAAATATGTTAGGATGCCTGCCCATTTGAATAAGATTTACTTGCTTCATTCAAAGCTCGGGCATAAAGGCAAGTGTTTCTTACGGTACAGATAGAAACTTGAGAAATGTCTGACTCGTGGTCCCTCTTACAACTACCAAAAACAATTGCACTGTGTAAAACTTCTTTACATGTTCTTCTTTTTCCTTTCTAGACACGTAAAATCCAGCTCAATTAAAAGGTGAATTCATTGTCCAACCATTTAGAAAGTGTGTGTTACAGCTGCCTCTGACTATACATACCAACAAAACTACAAAAAGTTTTGACTAAAACTAGAAAGTTCTTAAGGGCAGCCTTAGCTTTACAGATAGACCTACATCAACCTCTCCCTATCAATAGGCTGCTCAGCTGCCTAAGGACAAGCATACATACAACAAAGTTCTGCTTTGACATGTATTCAATTTAAGCTTAATTATAAGTATACTTTATGGTTTTTTTAATTCTTACTTTTATTATTCCAAACAGAAGATTTTGAGATTGTGTAATTGTTTCAAAAATGTTTAAAACCCTTATATACAAACCAAATAAGGATACAACCTACAAACTGCTCAAGCAGGCAATCTAGAAAAACCCTGTGTCAGTGTTGTGCATGATGTATCTTGATCCAATGTTATGGTGAGTTTAATTTTGCCTTATTTTATCTACCTAAAAACTAAGCCGGCTGCACATAGTCACTTGAAAGAGATATATGTGTCCAGAGGGCTATTTATCCCATCTGTCTTGGACATGTATCTTGAACTGGAATGAGCTGACCTATGGAGGTCCATTGACTACTGAAGGATCCTATTTAGGACTTCTAAAATTAGGTTCTGACTATAAACTAAAAGAAAAAAGAAAGACTCCTTTTTCAGAAGCATAGCTGAATTAGATTTAATTAAGAATATTATTTCAAATACCTACAATTAATGTGAAAGAATACAGGAAAACAGTCTTCAGTTAAGCCTGGACTAAAGTAATGTTTTTTAGTGAAGCAGTATCATCAGGAACACTAGGTAAAACTGAGCTTTAATATTGCTATTTTTTAAAACTCTTCTTAGAAGGATGGAGTTGCTGATGGCTTATGAGCTCTAAGGCACTACTGGTTGAGAATTGATGTAAAGTAAAAAACCAAACAGACAAAACTAAACACTTTGAATTTTTCATGTACATTTGCCAGTGAATTGCAACACCTGATGCAAGATAAGTGCCTGTACATGCTTCTTATGTGAAAACTCAACTTGGATAAAAATGCTTACGACAGTGAATAGTCTCAAAAGTTTTACACTGATGTGCAAATACAGGATTTGCTACAGCCATTCCGTGTTGACTATACAGGCAAATTTAGGGTGGCTCTTCCTAGGGATAATAAATGGTCTTCTACAATACAGAGCTCTAGAAAATCTATCTGCAAAAATATTTCTTATCTGGGATTCAATATAGCCCACAGAACTGCATGTTTGGCTTGTCAGTGGTAGATGTTTCCCAAGGATATAAGATGGAGGGTTTTACTTGATGACTAAAAGATCAATACCATCATCCATGATGTTAATGATAAAGTATTGCCTATCTTGAAAACGTACCTAACTTCTGCTGTAAGGGTTCTTGCGTATTTCACTGAAAACCAGCAAAGGTATTGATCACCTTTTAGGACTCATGAAAAATGTTGAGGGTTGGAAATTCCTCAGTTACAGAAAGGTTGAGGAATAGAAATTGGGATAAGGCTACTCATACAGATGAATGATGCGTGATAGAAATATTGATACCTGAGTAACGCCTTGACAATTTTCTTTTATGGCCCTTGCCTGGAGTACCCATTCTAGAGCAGGTAAAATGTATAAAGGGCCTTTATAGTAGCAGCACAACCGCTCAATATTCAATATAAAGTCTCATAGGAATGTGGCAGGCAACATAATATTTCAGAGTTGTTAGGTATAATCCTGGCATCTTAGCATAAGCTGATTCATTGGGGCATGTTTTCTAACCAGTGTGTGCTCTTTTGAGATGATAGGGTAGGATATGACTTACTCGGCTTCTAGGGCTATTGTCTGTTCTGTGTTGAATTTGCTAGAAGGATATTAAATGTGTCAAAGTTGATGTGGCTCAGATTTTGGTGAGGCATCTGGAGTGGAAGGTGGCTGGAGAAGGGTCCATGTTACATGTCTGCATTAGGGCTTCCCAAGACACCCACTGTGGACACAAATGAAAATTCAAGTGTTGCTACTAAACAAAGCTGGGAAAACATACCAGGCAAACATGGATATTTGAGGAGACACCTGACCTGTCACACGTGAAACACCCTTAACTTATTGTAATCACATTGGAGAAAGGGATCAGTCAATCTCTAGAGGCGCTCTCAGCTGGCAGTGCAGTACAAAACAGTATGAACCGAGGATGTAGAACAACCAGCATTCCCCATACGCTCCACATCTCTTCCAAAAGCTGCTGTTGGTTGACATTAATAACAACCTTAGAGCTGTTGTCTGCTTCTTCGACTGGATATACCTCCTACCTGTAGATTTTCATAACATTTCTTGGATGCGTCCCTTGCACAAGATGAACTATCTACCTTGAAGATATGTGGGATTTCATGGCATAGATTAATTGGACCCCATAACTTCAGTCACTTTTGAGATGACCCTAGTTTGTGCTTGCAGCATTCCTCTGGACTTTCTGAATTTTCAAAGCCTTCTCTGTAAAGGCTTTGAGGCAACCTAGCCTTTGATGTCAGAGGCTGATGACTGTACTATACATAGTGCCCAAGCACCAAAATCATCGCAGAACAAAAAAAAAACCCCTTGTTCTCATTCAGCACAAAAACTTGCCTCGGTCATTGGAATACACGTGAAGTTCAGCACCTGATGAGACAGTCCCCTGTGGTGCTAGGGTTTGGACCTGGAAAATCCTGTGATCTTCTGAAATGATGTAGTTCAATGACAATATCTTCATCACCGCTTTCCATGAATCTCCAAATGCTGAGACTGTTTAATTATTCTGCCTGTGGCTGTGGCAGAATGGGACAAATCTGGAGCTAGGGTAGAGGATTATTCCTCCTTGGTTTCTCTTATGCTGAGCACATCTGAGTATAGACTGTGGCATTTAAGGAGGTAAGAAATCTTTGGGTTTTACCTCATTAGGGGACCAACCCAGGGAAACTTACCCCTGCCGGGGCCATGGTCCCATAACAGGCCATGGGGTTGCTCAACATGCGTTGGTGGTTTCATCTCTCTCTCATTTTGCCTAGGATCCAGGCGGATGCCTCTAGGAGCAGGTGAAGAAACCAGGTCTCTAGGTGAGGCACACTGTCACTGAAAATTCCTTTCCCTCCTCCTCTCACTTGCAACATAAGCAATGCAGGTCAGCAGAGAGCAGTCTGCTGGCATGCTGCACGCTTAGAAGCGGCAAGAGGGGGTGTTCCTAGTAATGTGAGGATATGATATTGATAATTTCTTTTTCCTATTATGAGCTGTACTTTCAGTGTCTTGTTTTTTTCCTTGCAGGTAGAAAACCTAGAAGCTGCTTCATAGAAAAGGGTCCGCTCACAACAAAGAGATAGATCAAGTACCTGTTTCCCTTTCCTTCTCTTTCTCATTTTCTGATACTCTATTTTTTTATTCTTGTATTGTATAATGGCCTGAAGTTGTGTTTTCTTTCTTCATAGAAACTGAAGAATAAACTTTCTCAGCTTTTTGCAGCTCATGGCTGGATTCTGTCTGTGTTTACTCGCACCACAAAGATCTGACTGCGCACACTTCCAGATAAGAGTTTTGGGCAAAACTGTAGTCAAAAACATTAAATAGCTAGGTTTCCTTCTATATTTGTAATTCAGTTTGTGAGCTGTGCATATTTGCGAGAGTTTTTAAAGCAGTGTCTTACAATCAGAGACCACTACGGGTCAGGGGATGTTTTCATCTGTGGAGCGTTTGCTAACTTTCCAGCCCGTGGTTTCTGAGCCACGTCCCCACCCTTTGTGGCCGTTCAGCAGCAATTGCCTTCCTATCCTTCACCTGAACGTTTCCATACGTGCTCTCTCTGCCCTGGTGAATTGTACAGAACCTTCTGTCCTGCTGACGGTGGCAAGGAGCAGTTTGCAGGGGCATGGGTGAAGTGCGTGTCAGGGGAGCGCTGCAGCACGTCGCAGGTGCTGGACCCGCTGGCCCACAACCAAAGCCAGCCAGTGCATCCAGGCGCTGGGTCCCACTCAGTGCTGTTCTCCAGCATCTATAATGCACCCTTCTTTCTTTTAGTTCAGCATGGCAAAAACAGACATTTAGATTCTGTGTCTGCAGAGGTAGTTTTATACTTTTATAAAAAATAGGTTTCTGCAATCATATTTTATGAAATACTTGCATTAATTCTTTGCTCCAAACCAGATTGCCACTTATGAGCAATTTCTCAGCAGCAGATATTACAGTGAAATAACAGTGCAACTCATTTTTTCTTACAGACAACGTAACCTGAGATGCAGTACAACCTACTTTTTATGTCAAAGACTATTTTTTTATACCCTTTTTCTTCCAGCTTTCCCAATAGCATCAAAGAGGGCTTTGCCCAGGTCAAAGATTTTCTGTACTCATAGTGACATGAAGGGCATGTAGCCTTCCAGCACTCTGTGGCTTGGTGACATCCTGAACCAGAGGTTGTATCTTTGGTGCTTCATAGTTCTCAGTGGCTTTTACTTCCATGAATTTGTCTTAGCCCCTGTGGCATCCGCAGCCTCCTGCGGCAATAAGTTAGACAATTTAACTACAGATCTGTCTGTATTATATGACAGTGCTGTTTAGAGACTTCATGGTGCCCATGTCTGTGTGTTTACAATCCAATTTCAGACTAAAAATCAACAAACAGGTGCAACATTGGAGGATGAGAGGGAGAATAAAAGGTTTAATGGAAGGGTTTGCTTGTCAACTAAAACTTCCATGTCAGTATCAACTTGATTTCATTTTCCAAATATTCTTCCTAAGGCCTCTTTCTCAAACTGTGCATCATTTCTTTCAGTTTTTGTAGAAGTGCGTGATATATATGAGGTCGGCTTCTCGCTGCCCTCTGCCAATCTGTATGAGCCCACAACTCCTCCTCCATCAGGAGAGGTGTCACAAGGCAGGACTGCAGGTAAAGGGGGTCACGTTGCACTTGCAGCTGCGCAGTTGACAGCGCT
Source organism: Fulmarus glacialis (assembly GCF_000690835.1). Lineage (NCBI taxonomy): Eukaryota > Metazoa > Chordata > Aves > Procellariiformes > Procellariidae > Fulmarus > Fulmarus glacialis. The sequence goes on from NW_009217267.1 coordinate 33,197, forward strand.
TGGTTAACTGTACCAAATACTTTCTTCCAGTTCCCTTCATCTCCACTTTCTGTAGTTCTCTCATTTACTTATCAAAGTAGACAAACGTGCAATGAACTTTCAACCCGTTATCAGAAAATTATTGCCATAGTACCTATCAAATGGGATCAACCGATACTGGGTTACCATTATGCAAGATGCTGTATAACTATATTGTGAGAAACTGATGGTCAAGTCTCTCTTGATACCTTCCATCTCCTAGTCTGCAACACTGGAGCTTAAGTGTGTCACCCTTCCCTACATGGATAACCCAGAATCAACAAAAGTCAATTTTTCACTGATGTTGTCCAGCAATTTTGCTCTTGTTGGTATTCTCTCTCGACGACAGAATTCAAACCATGCAGGTAATCCATCTAGACTGGTTGAGCACCGCCACTGCACTGTGTATTTTCTCCATTGGCAAACAGTTTGGTGTGAAATAATCCCTTCAGTCAATTAAAATATCATCTGTTCTAACAAATACTCAACACAAGTATTTGTTTTTCATTTCCCTTATGGGAAGCAATATTTTGGTTTCAGTGGGTGATGGTTTGGGGGCAAGTTTGGTTTTTTTGCTGTCTTGGAATTTATTTCTGTAAGTTAAGGCTATTTTGAGATCAATGAAACTGTCTTCCCACTTGCAACTAACCTGAATGTTCTTCTTAATTTGCTCTTTGTGTTGCAGCTGGATATTTGGCACAACATCAAACTGCTGAGCCATTGGACTCCAAAATTGTTCTAGACACTTCTCTGTGCAGTCTTAAGGCGTACTGCAGCCCTGTATCTAAAATCGTGTGTCACCCTCGTTTCTCTTATCAGAGAGCATCTGTGTGACCATTTCTTCTCCAGTATATATTTATTCTCTCTTCATCACTGAATTGATAGCTGGCACTAACGATCATAGACCCTGTAATGCAAATATCTTCAGACACGTTTGCAACCATGGAGTAGCGATAACTTGGTTTTGTTTCAGAATTCTTGCAGGCTCCTGCCCTCTTGGGAGCGCAGTGGCAAAGCAACGCAGAGCATCCCTGCCTGCATCGAACCCTCATCGGACAATCACTGATATTATAAGGGGACGTTGATCCCAGCAATAGTTTGCAGCAGTTCATTATTTCCAGGGATTATGTGTATAGCGCCAGGAAATCTGGACAGGGCACGTGAGTGCCTGCGTGCTGCGGTCTCAGGGTCTGCAATAAGGCAAATTCACCACTCCTGTCCTGACCACGGCTGTCGGCAGGTACCGCTCGAGCAGCATGCCTCCTGCAGCCAGCACTGCCTCACCCATTTCACACTCTGATCCAAAGCCTGTTGACATCAGTGGGACGTTATCCAGGGAGCTATGCTAGCTCTGGAGCCTCTCCTTAGACATGTTATTTTCCTGTGGTGCAAAGTATCAGTCTTCCCTGTAAGCCTGCCTAACTTCTAGTGTAGGCAGAGCAACCAGCTGAGAGTGGAACTGATAACAAAGTATTGATATTTATTACAACTATTGAATATTCAATGTATCTTCTCCATGGTAATACATTTCTCAATGAATTTCTCCTACACCTTGTTTTTTAAACAATCTTGCCAATTTCTTCCTTTCACACCCTATTAAATCTTCCATTTCTGTCTATTGAACAAGGAAGGTAAAATCATGCAGAAGGAAGAAATAATAAAGGAAGAAATAAATAAAAATAAATTTAAAAAGAAAGGAGAGTTCTTGAAAATCTCATTCCTTTGTAAGTACAAAACTATACAACATTTGAACAGGTTCACTTTATTTTAGCTTTTCAAAACGATTTTTATCTAACAAAAAATTTTCACCTACCAAAAATGTATAAATTTTGTTGAAATGTTTCATTTTTTTCTTCCAGAAACTTGTGCTTTCCTTTTCTCGAAAAAATTACCTTATGAGTTATTGAAGTAGTTGCTGAAGGCCTTTTTAGCTGAAATGTAACATGGTCAGAACTTCTGAAGCTATAACTTAGCAACACTTTATAATGTTTTTATTTTTGGATAAAATAAATGATTTTTTTTTGGATAAAATAATTTTATCCAAAATTGAACTTGAGACGCAAACACCATTCCAGCACATTGTTGTTAAACAATTTTTAATGTTTCTCATTGAAACACGTTAGATACCAAGTTTTCTACTCATCTCCGAAAGGCTGCAGTAAATTAAAGAGCCCTTTTTGCTGCCACGAAAAGCTGTCTGAAAACAATTGACGAGTCTCTTCTATTTTCTTCAGGAGTGCAACCATTTAATTTGACTGCTAATTATTTAAATGCCTAATCAGTGAATTTGTTATAATCCTAATTTGTATTACAATTTTCAACCCCAGGCTATAGATCATATGCAAGCTTTTTAATACATATTCACTTTCACTAGAATGTAGTACATCTTTCTTGCCTCTCGTGTATGTGTCAGGCATTAAATTGTCTCCCGCAGGTGAGCAGGGAGGCAGAAGGCAGTTTCCTGGAGGCTTTTGGGTTTTCCCACCCTCGTGCCTGTTTCCATGAGGCTCTGTCCAGTCTGGGGATGCCATTCCTTGTTCATCTCCGAATCTCTGACACAAAGAAATCCCACTGCCGTTCCTGGGACACACATTTGGAAATAGGACAACTGTAAACACGTCCTCATCTGGAGGCTTATTTGTCTGCCTATAATTGCTGGCAGCGGCTCTGCTTCTCCAGGGAGGGAGGAGTGAGAACTGTCTGTAATCCCTGACTGAAGTTGTTAATTGTTCATTTTCCTGCTTTGGAGGGACTGAGCTGCTGTCAGCGATATTGGCAAAAAATAATTTTATAGTTGTATCTTTTTATAATTTAATGTTCTAATCACAGTTAAAAATTAATTAAAGTCTTATGCCTTCTCTAACCCCTTGAGAACTGCTTTGGAAATACTTTGTGGTAGTAACCCACCATTTGAGAGCAAATCATAGGGGAAATAAGCTATAAAACACAGAGAGAGTAGTAAAAATCTATTGTGTGGACAGTTTTTGCTGATAAAGTAAGTCTGACAAGGAGACTGGCTAGTTTGTACGGTGGTCGGTGATGTGTTCCCGCTAGACTCATTTGTCCTTTTGTCTTTGCATGTTTAACCGATGCAAATATATTTTCTGGTTTTTAGGAGAGCACTCATCTCAGGGGAAGAATAAAACTCGGCAACTCTTCGCACCTCAGCAATAAATACGTAAGTTTATTGCTTTCGTCTTACGTCCTGTAACATTAGTGTTAGTCTCGGTAATACTTGTTAGTCTGAGTATTGTGCCATGTAATTAAACGAAAGGGTTAAAAATGCAAAACAAAAAGAGCAATGACTTCAGCTGGCGGCAGCCTCAAGGAGCAATGCCTTAAACAAAGCTCAGCTTGAGCACACCATCACGAACAGTGTCCCAGGCAAACCGAGGGACTGGAGAAGCTGCCACCTCGCAGAGGTAGACCTTTATAGGCACAGCATTTGGCTTTAACTGTTCAGCATTTCCTGGTTGTAATTCCCTAGGTGAATTTTCTTTTTGTTTGTGTGAGAAGTAAGAGATTTTTAAAGGCAGTTACCTATAAAAGAAGGAACTTGGTACCCAGAAGTGTTCAGCTCCTCTGGTTTCATGAAAAATCTCTGTCTGTTCCACATCATGCAAAAGCAAGCGCTTTCATTGAGGTGGTGTATTATAGTGGCTAACATGCAAAACTGGCAGGTGTCAGACAGTATTTTTACGTGTGCGAGGGCAGAGACCGTCAGAGCACCTCTGAAACCCACTGTTTGTGATGCAGGCACTGCATTTTCCTTCACATACGAAGCTTTCTCAGCACCACAATCTCCACTTCCCATGGAGTTGCTTCTCTTGTTCGTGGGGAAATGGGGTCCTTTGCTGAGGGTGGGAGAAGGAAGCGGCTGTGGGAAAGGGGTAGGCTGTGGGAAGGCCCTGTGTGACCAGGGTAGTGCAGGGAGGTAGAGGAGAAGGATGCCCTGAGGAACTAGGCGTCACAGCATATGTGGGATGGACCGGACAGAGGCAGCTATGTTGGGCCCAGATGAAGCGCAGCCTTCCACCATCATTGTAGGATGAAGCCCCTCCAGAATGGGTCCCATCACTCTCCACTGAGAGAGAACTGGTTGACCAGAAATATGGGGAGACCCTTTTGCAAAACATCTTTGACGTTTTTGGCCTATTCTCATTTCCCCCAGGATGTACAAACTGAGCTTTCCTGATGCCAACAGTAAGGACAAAATAACCTTCTTTGTCCCGTGAATTAGAGCAGCGGAATGCAATTTTGCCTACACTACCGAAAACCCAGAGGTGGTTCTGTTTGTGCAGATGCAGGACAATGTCCTGGACAATGGATTTACTCCTTCTTGTCTATCCCATGTTGGATTTACTCTATGTCGTCCATTTCAGCTTACTCTTATGTTCCTGAACAACTTTACCTGGAATAATAATCTAGAGATACGGTTGTCGTTTCAGATGTGAAGCAGCCTGTTTTATCACAATATGCAGGAACATCCCACCAAAGTTGCAGTTTCACAGGAAATGTGGAGCAATTGAAGCTTTTTACCAGGCAGGACACTTGCGTTAATGACCAGCTCTTGACTTCTAAATCTCAAGTGTCTCCTGGCCCTTCTGGAATGACACGTAATTTTTTGATGGCTTAATAACTGGTATATCATATGTATTTATTATTTTCACATATAGTAAAAGCAGGAAAACTTTTAAGAAGGTTGAAGAGAATGTAAAAATCAGGTGATGTTTGCATAGTAGTTACTAAAAACTTGTTCTGCACATACAGGAAGGAATATGTTAGCAGACTTTGTTGAACTTATGGTAGATAGGGTTCTTTTAATTGTATGTAGCAAAACACAAACAGGGCCTGACCCTTGAAACAGTACGGGGCAAATTGCCACTATGAAAATCAATTCAGTGATTTCCATGAGACTCCTCACTGTAGCACACACTTTGCTTGTCATAAATGTTTACAGGATGGGATGCCTGGGTGAAATGCTGAAGTGTGTACTTTTTTCTGTGAAGGGGGAATATACCTTGCACTGAGGCTCTTTGAAGTTCTGTAAATTACTGAATATGATCCTTGTAATGTAGCAGGCAACATAGTTTATTTTCACCTGTTCCTTGGCTATTGCATTACGTGTGCTATAAATATGTCTCCTATATAGCCTGGGGTGCACAGTGGGGGTCAGCAAGATAAGCAATTTTACAGAGGAACCTTCTTCCCTCTGTTCTGAGTAATTCATGGGATTCCTGTGGGTTATTGAATAACTCTGGAAGTTTAAAGAGTGTTTCAAGTGCTAATTACAGACTCTCTTAATTTGTACAGAGCTGGCAATTCAAAAATATCAAGTAGTGCTTCTACCTGCATGTATCCTACTTCTCTAGAACTATAAATGTTTGAAAATTACATTACTGTGAGCATCTGCTCAGTCTCAGTCCACTGACTCTGGTAGTGTGCCAAGAACCGCCATTGTTTTACTGGCAAATGGAAAGAAGACAACTGGTGGTGTAAGTGCAGGACCAAGAGCCAGGACGATGATCTAAGTTTCGATACCTATTGATACAATGCTTTTGAGGAACTTCTCTCTCCAATTTCCTTCTCTGAAATAATAAAACTTACCTAGGAGTATGGTAAGAGATCGAGCAGATTTATTAGTTCATGTTTATACACAACGCTGAAAAGTGTTCATTTCCCTGTGCTTGACCATTGCTCTTACTTCCACTTTGATGGGTCTAATAATCCTCTGTCTTAGCGGCACCGAGAGAAACTTTTGATGAAGTTCTGTAAAAGATGGGGAACCAACAAGTGTCCTCCATGCTGCAGCTGAACTTATGTGGTTCATTCAGGTATTCCTGGATCACTTGGGTTGCTCAAGAGCAGAGGAGTCTTGCCTACTTTGGAAAGGTCAGGCTGTCTAAAATAAGCTAGTTGGCATCTGCAACTATTCAGATTCCCGATTGCTGAAGTTTCCTATGAAAAAAGCAATCATTGTGGATTTTCATGTTGATTAAAAAAAAAAAAAAAGTGTTTTGTAGCATGTTGCATCATACTGAAAGGACAGTAGAAAAAAGCAGAGAAAGATTGTGAAAAATATATATATGTTTGTGCAAAATTTGTTCAGAAACTACCATGGTGTGTCAAGAAAAAAAAAATTAACTGCCTATTAAAAGTTATTCTCTTTATTAAGTGGCTTTTATTTTTCTCTTTGCAGAAATGCAATTCATTACCCATACCTAATACAACTATTGTACGTTACTCTGCGTTCCTGTAGCACAGAGTGAGCTGAACTCTTTACAGTGAGCCTAGAGAGCAGACATTAGATATTCTGGGCATGGTGGTGGCAGGGGGAGCAAGAGACCTTGGAGAAAGCATGCTGGGGGTGGCAAGTGGAGTACAGAAAACTCCTCCTCATTACAAGAGTTGGTGGGGAGAGAGCAGGGCTCGCTGCAAATCTGGGTACTGGAAAAGTGAAAAACACCAAAATGGGAAGATGTTTGGGCTTTTCATGATAAGGGGCATGGCAGACAATCAAGCTCTCATTGGAAGGCTGGGAAACGTACCTCAAAATAACTGGCTTTTGTGAGTGTGTGAAGCAAAAGAGGTGGGTTTAGTGGAGAGCAGAAATGAAGAACCTGTGATCCTCTTAACCCTTGAGGCAACAGAGCTTGTGGTAAAGGGAAATGTTTGAACTTCTTCCATCCTTGTGAAGGATCAGGAGGGAACTGATGTTTATATGAAGGAAAGAAGACAGATTTGCTTGAAGGATATCTGTAAAGCACAGAAAGGATTTGGAAGAATATTTGGGGCTCGCTCTTCTGCAAAGCTGGAGATGCTGGAATTGGCTTTAATGGGAGGTGATGAACTGACTGCAAAGAGAACTCAGTTATTAAAGAAGTTACACGCAATGGCTCAGGTAGATGAAAAATAAATGAAAAATCAATTCCAGTTGTCTGGCTCAACAGCTCTAGTGTAATACGTGTCCGAAAGATCCACTTGAGTTTTTCTAGTCACTAGTGTGGCCAAGAAAAAAAAAAAACCAAAAGCGAAAGTTGGTCCTCCACATGCGAGGTTTGTCTATATGAGGATACCTAGGAAAGTGGATCTACATTTGTAAAATACTTTCCACTAAAGTTTGACTAAATCTTCTGTGGACAGTCCCACCTAAATTGAGTGTTCCTCAGCTTCTGTGTCATAATTTGCTACAGAAGTGAATGACGTCCACTTCGGTGTGGAATGAGCATGCCCACGCGAAAGTGATTGAACTGGTTCCGCTTTCAAATTAGTTCAGCTCATGAGTTACTAGTTAAACAAGTTTTCAGGTCAAGCATGTGATTCTGATCTACGTGTTACAATCCAAGACTAGAGAAGATAACTGGCTGCAAAGACTTTGTTTGGGATATTGTTAGTCACTGTCAGTAAAGCCTGCGGGGCTCAGGTTTGCCAGGAGAAAGGCCGTTTTCAGCACTGTTCATCTCAGGCCCAACTTGGGAAGGCGAGTCACTGTCTTCAAGGGTAGAAAAGTCTCCCTGAGCCCTTCCCAGAGTCCTAACCCTGTTCAGTTAAAAGACTTGCAATACTTTGCAGCACATTGGGATTTTGGACCCAGTCCCCAACAAGACAGGTGGGCACTAAAGAAACAAACAAGCAAACAAACAAAAAGGTGAGGTACAGTGCATTGACTGTTGGCTTTCTGCTCTAAGGTGCTGTATCAAGCAACTTCTTTGACTCACATAAGAGGAAAAACACCAGGAAGAAAAAGACTTTGATCATTATTTACAGGAAAAAGGTCCAGAAATGAGAAAACAGCATGGAAAATAGAAAATAATTCTTTCTAAAAAGTAGGGCCTGAAGAGTAGGCATTAGGTGATTTTAAAAAATCCAGGAGCAGCTTATTAGCCTTCTAAGTACTTAAATATTTATTTTTGCATGTTTGGCTGAGGGCCTCATGTGAACTGCTCATGATCGGGTCAGTCTTTTGTTCATTCTTCTGCTTATTGTATCACAGGAATCATTCTGGCCCCTGACAACCCAGGGTCTGCGGGCAAGACTATTTACAGGCTGCTTATGGCTCCACTCAGAAAGGTGCTTAAATAAAAAATATGCCTCGGGGGCCCTCTGTTCGGTGTGGGAAAGCCGTACCGCCCGCCGGCGAAGCTGCTGCGAGGGGGAGCACCGGCACCGTCCGGATACTTCACCCTCCAAAAACCCCAAAGGCTTTTGTGGTTTCGGAGCCACTCCTCCCCACTGAAGAGGGATGAACCATTTAACCGCACACCGGTGCGCAGTAGACTTAAAGAAGGGCATAAAGCACGTACGTCTCACTGGCTTGGGGCGGGGAGGGCGTTTGCAGCATCTCTGGGACGCCTCGGTCGCCGGCAGCCCTCTGCTGACCCCAGGATCTGGCTTTTCTGCCCCGTGGTGGCAATGCTGCTGTTTGCAGCCTGCCCTTCAATTTTTGGGTGAGGGAGCAGCGCAGTCGCTGGCTATTGAATTGCTGTTGGATTTCTGCGGCGCCAGAGAGCTCCCCGGGGCTTGGCCACCGCAGCATCCCCCCGGCCCCGCTGCCACGCTGCCGCGTGCCAGGCACTTCCAGCACGCTGCGTCCTGCGGGCAAAGCGCTCTTCTCAGGAAGCTTTAAACATACATCTCAGGACCTCTCTGGCACCATTCATTATGGCTCCTCAATTTCTTCAAATTAGGACTCTATATCTAATAAAATAAATGAGCTTAAAGATTAGTCTATTGATTCCCAGTCGAGGCAGCTTTTCAGTTTATGGCCGAGGGCAATCTATAAAACAGAGGCTTTAATTAACCCCAGCGAATGCAGCTGACATGAAACACCAATACCATCAAAATATTCGGCACAGACAGCTGAAGGATCTTCTCAGCTGCCTCGTGTCCACGCTGCACACTCCTCTGGGTGAAGAGCCGCGGCAGAGGCACTTCCCCACAGGGCTGCGCCGGGGCCAGGGCCAGAAATCTCTCTGCTACCACCAGCATCTTCGTTGCTGGAAGTGCCGGCTATGCCTGTTGGCATGCCCGTATGTTTGCCTTCATCTTGAGGGTTGGACTAGATGACCTTTAAAGGTCAACCTACACCATTCTATGATTCTTATCCACCTATGGCTTTGCAGGCAGCCAGGAGAAAGACCCGTAGCAGCCTGCTGGTGGTCTGCAAGGACATCAAGCAGGTCCTGCTGGGGCGTGAGGACCCCGCGCCATGGTGGGCAGCTCCAGGGCTCTTCTTCAGGCGGCTACAGGTAACCCTTTGTCCTGCGGTTGTCATGTTGTGGCTGCCACGTTGTGCTGTACCTCTTCCCCGGAAGGATCTCCTGTAACTTAAGGGTGTTAAGCAGCTCCAAGTGCTGCACAGAATTTAGTCAGTTATTTGAGGTCAAAGCTACCACGGTGCCTCAGCAGGGCAGCCCCGACACGGGCTCTGATGCGCATCAGGACGCTCACAGGCGGCAAAGTTTATTTCTTTCATCAACAGCACATGATCCAGCCTTTTCATCCACCCCTTTTGGTCCCCACGGGCAGACCTTCCAGAGGAGAAAAAAAAGATGCACTTTCTGCCTAACTTGTGCAAGCGCAGGGGACCATGTCGCACCCATCCCACCCCTCGGTTTCTGCCCCTGTCCCACCACTGCCGTTGTTCCCTGTGCTATGGGACAGCCTGCAAACGGCCTTTTTCTCCAAAACCCGCCCGAGGGATTTGAACCTGCAGCATCTTTCGGGGAAGTGGAAGGAGCAGCGCTCAGGACCTCTGGCTGGCCAAGGGCGAAACGCAAGCCTGCCTGTGGGAAAGCATGCCTTGCTGCCTCGCACGGCAGGGTTTCTGTAGCAGAGATGCCAGCTTTTGGGGCCACATCATAGCACTCAAGGGAACAGCACTAAATGGTGCAACTGCAGAACTCACCCCCACAAAAAAACCCACTAAATAAAACTGGGAGAGAAGACAGGGCTACGCGGGCAAGGAGCACTTTGCTGGTTTTCATCTCTGCTTTCCACGGTGCGTTCATTTTTTCCAGATGTGGTGCTTTCTGATAGAAAAGCAACTGTGTTATTGTGCTCTGTATTATTACTAACAACTTTCAGCTTTCTTATTACATCAGTAGGACGCTTCCCTGGTCAGGGTTGCTGTTCTTCTAATGAACGTGGCTCATTTGTCTCCCTCCCTCCCTCCCCGCTCTGCTTTTTGTCTGCTTGCTCTTTGGGTAGTAATTTGATGTGTTGAACTCTCACCACCTCCGCTGCCCCCAAGGCTGAAGTTCTGACGATGCTAAACAATTAAAATGCAATGCAATTACAGGCAGTACAGAACAGCAGAGAATAAGCCGACAAAAATTCAGCTGTGCATAACGCTGTGGAGACTGTGTGGCTGTCAGTCTCCGACTCCAGGAGATAATTTGGTTTTTCTAAGAAGCAATAATTGAGCCTTTTGCATGTGCCACGGTTATGAACTAGTCAAAAGCCTGTTTACTGTGCACCCAGGAGCACCAGATGGATTGGATAGTCCCTGCAGCTCTTCGGGGGCTGCCAGCTTTACGCTGCAAGCCTTTTCTAGCTCCTGTACTCATAAGTTATTCTTTTGACAGCTTTTATGCAATACGAGTGCCTTGTCTGGATTTAGCTGGCGAAGTGAGGGAGGAAGGGTGAGGAAGAGCACGCCAAACAAAACCCATGTAGCTGGGGGGAGTTCAGAGCCAGAGCTGAACTCTGCTGCTTGCATCCACCCCAAGAAAAACCTACGGGAGAGACAAAACTGTCTCCGGCCTTCAGCCCTCAGATTACAATAAGTGCTGTTTGCTGAGGGTCAGGGTGCGGCTGCAGGTGCCCCACACCAGCCAGTTTGATCACACTCGGATACTTTCCGTCCTATTTTCATGAACCCCATGCATACTTTTCCAAAGAAGACTTAGTACCAGGGAGCTCAGCAAAGAGCTGCTACTATCAGAAAAGTAACTGGAGGGAGACTTTTCACCTGGGATTTAACGGCTTACCTCAGTGAAGCACACACCTGCTGCAAAGGGCAGAGAGGTGATCGCAGGTACCTGCAGCCGCTCTGCGCAGGGAGTCCTGAGCGTCAGGGCTGCTTGGACTTGCAGGTCAAATCCCAAAGGTGAGCTACAGAAAACTTTAAATGTTCCCCCCTGCTTAGCCAGAGCCCCTGCTCACGGCAGGGGGGCAAGGAGGCAGGATCTGGAGGGATCCTGGATAACAAACCCCGGGCGGCTGCCCAGGGCAGCTCGTCTGCCCCGGACTTGCCATGCTTGCTTCCCACACCCTTCCCAGGTCCCTCCCTCGCATCCCAAAATCTGTAGGCATTCATTGCAGACATGGACAGCAACGACTGAATCCTATCGCACTACAGTGATTTAATCCCTGCTCAGCGCTCTGCATGAGGGGCCTGGCCTGGACCTCCGGGAGATGGACGTAAAATGGGACCTGGATGTGAACCAGGTGATGCTTTTGTGCTGATTAAGCTGGTGCTTTACAAGCCACAGCAAACTTCCATGCTTTTGTGCCATACTGTGCTTGGCCCAGGGGCTCGGAGAGACACGGGGAGCTCACCCCGCAGGGGAGCTGGCCCTGAGGCACATGTGTCCCCCATCACCCCGATCATTTCCCTCAGGTGCTACCGCTGTCTGATCACCAGGGAAATTTGGCCCCGTGCACTGCCCTCCCTCCCTCCCAGGTAGGTTTCTTATTGCTGGGGCTGCTTTGCTCCCTCCTCCATGGCAATAAGCGCTGCTGTTTGCCAAGGATGAAGGCTTTGGGGCGTCTTCCATCCTCCAAAAAGCTGGATGCACTCGGGCCCCCCTCAGTTGCCCAGGCTTTGCTGCTAGCTTAGGAGCAGGAGGGCTGAGCACTGGGAGGAGGGGTTTGCTGGGGGTCTGGGCAGTATTTGAGCACACCTCAGCCCCTGGTCCCTGGCGCATGGCGATGGCGTGTCTCACTGAGTCACTACGGCAGGTGAGGGGGGAAATTGTTATTATCCTGTACACGTGTTTCTTCTCTTCTTGAGAGGTGCTGCTTTTGGCTGCTCCCTCGGGCAGTCTGCTTTTGCCCTCTTCTGAGAAATCACGGCGTTACAGGGTGGAGGGCACCTGCGTCTCTCCGGGCTGCACCGCTGCCCTCGCACAGCCATGAAAGAGTTTGCGTACCGAGAAGAGCTATTTGTGACGGGTACCACCTGGCCCTCTCCGCACAGCCACCACCGAGCTCTGTACCTAAAAAAATACAGTTAAAAGCTCCATTTTAAACTCAACATTAAAGTTTGGAGCCCGACTCTCTGCTTGTTGTGCCCAGCCTTGAAACCTGTAAAAGACGTGATCTGGAATGATGGTTGCCCCCTTCAAATGGTTTCTCAAAGCTCATTGCTGTTTGTTAAACTTCTTTTAAAAAGCATTTTAGCAGTTCTTTGCAACTTTGCTGGCCTGACGGTGATGGATTTCTCTCCCCCGGGAGGAGTGACGTGGAAGGAGCAGCAGAAGCGGGAGCCGGCAGGTGGGAGTCTGCTGCTTCAAGCAGTGTCTTGGGAGCAAAGGTAAGGGATGGCGTTTGATGAATGAATAGTGCAAATATGCTGTCTCTCTGGTCTGGGCTTTCAAAGTTTCAAAGAAACAATTTTCCTGTGCTTACCGATCACCAACAGGATGAGGTGTTTGGGGATTGTGCCCTAGGTGGGGTGTGCGCCATATACTGTTTGGAGGGTGCAAGAACTTGCACTGAAGTCATCCCCATGCCGTTTGCGGGCTGGAAAACACAGCCCTGCCTTTCTCCAGGCGGCTTGGCTCACCACTGGCCACCTCGACACAGCAGGACTGGGTCAGGTACGGTGACGCTTTGTCCACACGCTCAGTTTTCCATCCCCACACAGTCTGGGTAAATAAAACCCAAAGTATAAGAAGGAGAAATCCTGACACTGAAAAAGTCAGCGGGGCTGCTGCGTCCTTGCGGCAAGTAGGTGTGTATTTATGTACCCACGCATCCTCTGGTAGAATAAAATTAAAGCGCGTGGCCCTGTATATTTTCTTGAACTACACCAGGTGATCTGATAATATCACAACCCTCTCAACCCTCTCTGGGGGACAGAAAGACAGATACCATTGCAAGGCAGAGGTGTGATTTGGAAAAAGGAGAAAAGGATCTTTGTTTTCTTGCACTTGCAGAAAACTTTTCTGAAAAACTGCAGCTTCCAGAGGCTTGCCAGTGGATTGCAGAATGAACGTGACTTCTAGATCCAGAAATATTTGATTAAAAATATTCCGGACTCCTTCCCCCCCCCATTAAATGAGGGTACCTAACCAGCTGGTTTACTGAGCCAGTTTTAGGAACATGATCATTAGGATTCAGCTGCAATGCAAAAGCAATGCACTAACTTTAGCTGAGCCTCAGTCATTAGGCACATACGTTTTTTATTTTCCATAGCTGGGTCTGACACACAAAATTAGTTATTTTGCCCGTGTGTGTTGGAAGCAGCAGAATAAACAGCATACCTGATGGAGCAAAATAAGGACAAGTTAATGGACATAATCACTGCAGCGAGCGTTCCAGGTATTCAAGGTGGTCTTCAGGGAAGAAGAAACCCTAACTATTGCGGATAAAATAATTTCTAGGCTTTCAGAGATCCCTTTCAAATGGAGCACATTAATACTTAGAGTCTGTGTTTTCTAATTGAAAATGAGTAACATTATCCCCATGTTACCGAAAGGAAAAAATGAGAGTGAAAGCGTATCACGTTGCCAAGGCATGGCGTGCGTCTGTGGTGGAGATGGGGACAGCAGCTCACCAAGGCTGACGTAGCCCCTGCTCCTGCTTTGCCCTGCAGGTTTAATGCCCAGGAAAACACATTTCAGGCCTGAAATCCTGCAAGTGAAACAGAAATCAAGGGAAGTTACAACTGCTGGTCATCTTTTTAGAGGATAATATTGGGATAATATTAACTGCTCTCCTTTTATTTTTATTTTTCCCCTCCAAATTGTTCACCCCCACGTGGTGTTTGCAGCTCACCTGATGCTATTTGCCAGCAGTTCTTACCAGAAATATTTGGCAGACAAACTTGTTACATCACCCTCCCAAACTGCCTCTTGCCACCTCTGAGCATCACTGCCCCGTTTGCTGGGGCAGTATGAGATGAGACCAACACCATGAAGCTCCTGTGCCATTTGCATTCATCTCCCATATTAATTAAAATGGGTCTATTTTTAGTTAAGCTGACTTGCAACTTCCAGCACGCCATAACAAAGTGCCAGAGAAACAGTGAAACCTTCTGGTGCAAACCCTCCTTCTCCTTCAAGAGAGCTAATATGAAGCCATCTTTGACAGCCTCCGTGCACTTGCATGGAGAAAACACGTCCCCCTCAGCAACTGCTAACGATGGCCCAAAACCCCTGACAGGTGAGCCTACAGCACGTCAGGTCTGGGCTCTGAGTCAGGTTAATTTTCTTAATTATGTATGTTGTGTTAAGCAATACTCTGAAGCGGCACGAAATACCAGATACATAACTAAGAAAATTAACCTCAGTCACTTCATACAAATAAAAAGGTTACTGGGATACAAGACGATCCTGGGCTGACTTAGCTGGAAAATCTGGACTTGCCTTCCCTGCTAAAACCAGCCTGGAGCCAAAGAGGCACAGTGGGGAGAATATGGGTCCCACAGGGCAGGAGGCTGCCATGTGGGGACCCTGGTATATATTTATTTGCTATACATATGTGGGTCGAGCTGCTGGTATTTTTGGTGCTGTGCAGGTTCTGATGCAACTCTCGGTGGGGCATTGCCTTTGCTTCTGCAAATGGGTGGGGGGGTTCTTAGAAACAGGAAAACCTTAAGCAAAGCCACCAAAGACTGGGATATATTCCTGTTTATTCTAAGCTACTGTCCTTTAATGTTGAGCCGTGTCAGACAAACTAGGATGGGTGGTGATGGTCTGGGTTAAATGGATACTGCGCCTACCTGCCCCTTTCTGCCTCCTTTTCTCCTCAAAAGGAAGTTATCTTATTGCTGTCTCGGTCCTGCTGTGTTAGCAGTTGCTCTGCCCAGCCTCCAAGTCACACCGCACAGGATTTGGATTCAGCAACCTCTGCTTTTGTACGAGCAAGTCACAAAACCAGCCACCCTCCGTTTTCTAGCAGACGGTGGGGAGGAAAGACACAGCACCGAACTGGCTTTATTGCGGACCAAACTGGCTGCCAGCAATGCTTCCCACGGCGTGCTGGTGGCAAGGCACAGGCCCGGCTACTGGCCCTGAAGCCAGCGCAGCAGGGGAGCTCGGATCATTAGGAAGCCGGAGGCGGCTTAGCTTTGTGCTGTGGAAAATGAACATGAACTTCTCTTGCAAAGGGAGCGGTGCACCAAAGCAGCTCCGTGTTCCAAATGTATCCGCACCCAGGCGGGGAGGGCTGGGCTCATATGGGAGCCCAGCGGCACGTTGGGAAGCAAAAGCTGGTTTGGCAAGCCAATGCCTTTTAATAATGCATTTTAGTACCTGGAGAGGAAGGTCATGTTCTTTGTAAGACCATCACCTCTGGTCATGTTGGGGTCTCTTTTCTGTCCCAGACTCCCCAAGCAGATTTCTAGACACTCAACAAGCCAACAATTTCTTGCCTTTGTTTCACCGCACTGCAGGGAACGACAGCTGGTGCTCTGACTTTAACCAGCGTTGCTTCCTGCTGCCTGCTGCACGGCCTCCCCGAAATGCCTTCAAGGCATGGATGGTGGCTGAACTGCTTCAACGATCTCACATCCTTCTTGTTTTATTGCTTTGTGAGATCTTAAAGGATAATAATCTTTGCCTTTTGGCATGCGCAGCCCGTGCTGCCAGGCGGTGTTTCATCTTTGCAGGCAGAGACCACCAGGAGGTTGACAGCCATCGCTCTATCAATATGCTGTTGGGTCGTGCGGGGCCGTAAAAACAGTGCCATCGGGTTTGGCCGTAGGAGGCAGGAGTTGCAGCAGGTGGATTCGGGTTTTCCCAGCCCGTGAGCTGCTCCTGCAGGGCACTAGAAAAGACTCTGCAATATGAACGATGGGGATGCCCAGCACACGCTCTCTCATTGTGAGAAACACCAGCAAGGAGTTTCATCAGCCTTTGCAACAGCAGCAAAGCAGCACACCCCTCCCTGGTTTGCCACCCCAACACCGGTGTGATGCCGGGGTGCAAAGATCAAGTGTGGTTTCCACCAGGCAGCACGAGGCGGTGAGGACCAGTGAGCAGCCCAGCCCAGCCCAGCGCGCTGATGAACGCTCAACTGACAGCGGGTGATTTCCCAGGCTTGGTTTCTGTGCAGAGCAGCCCGGCGTCACGCTGTCATACCTGAGCTGGCTCCGAAACGGGAAAGGCTTTTGCTGTGCCGGGGTGCTGTGCCAGCGGTGCGCTGCAAAGCCAGGCGACGAGCCTGGGAGCTGCTACGCCAGCACAGCTACCCTGCCGCCGGTCATGCTCCTGGGGAGGAAGCTGCTGGATGTATTTTTGTACGCAAAATGAAATTTCTATGTGTTTTCTCCTTATCCACATTCACTTGCATCAAAGCTTCAAGTTTAGGAAGACACCAGCACAGCTGTGAAGGAATGAAAAGTTTCTTCTAACGTGATGTACAACAAAACTGGGGTGTTAGCGTGTTGCTCAGTGGGCTATTTATTTGCAAGCAGGTCCATTGCTTTGGGTCTGCAATCAAAAATAACAACAGTAGCCTGAATGTGCTCTCTTAAGAGATCTCTCTAGGCCTGCTTATAAGGAAAGAGAAAAAAGAAAGAAAGAAAAAAATACCATTCCTGTCGGAAGAGATATCCATCTGCTGTCTTTACCCAGGACTTCAGCTGGTTCCTGAGCTACACGTCGGCACTCGGAGCACAAGGGCCTCCGGCTCTGCAAGCAGAGCCCTCGCTCTGCACCTCCACCTTTCTCAAAAAAAAGTTCACACCTGCCTGAAAAATTCTACTGAAGCAGGATGGAGACATTACCTTTTCAGGTCATTTATTCAGCAGATGGAGGGGAGTGCTTTGAATTTGCTTTGAGTTAGTTCTGGATATGAACACGATGGCGAAAAGACTTGTCAAGACGTCTCGGCTTTTCCAGAGGGATTTGAAGTCTTGAGATGGGAGAAGGGAAACAGCCCAAAGCATTAATGAAATTCAGCCCTGGGGCAGAGACGGAGGGAGCACATGTATAAGAGCTGAACTCCCTTAACTGAGAATTGCAACCAGCCATGCTGAGCTTTTTTGTACGCAAAGAAACCATTTCTGTTCCCTACCAGCCATTTATAAACCTACTGCCGTGCAGATAATCTTCCCAAAGACAACTGGGCTTGACTAAAATGTTACATCCATCCATTTTATGATAGTTACCTCATAACGCAAATGCGAAACGAGCTAGGTAACAGCTATTTGTATTCACAATGATGTGCCAACCTAAACCATAAAGCTTTTGCTGTTCTTCCCTAAGGCAGTTTGGTGTCTTGTTTCCACCCCACTGTTTGTTGGTGGGCTTCTGGGGTTTTTTTTCCTTATGTTATTTCACCTGGGAGATGCTCTGGGGAGTAGTTCTCAACCTGCGTTTCACACCACAGCTGTCTCATGGGTGTGATTTTTATTTTATTTTTTTTAGCTGGAGTGTTTGCTGGACTCTTGCTTGAAGAGGAGAATGTTTTTTTGCTATCTTCTGAGAACTTCTCCCCTTACCGAGAAGGGAATATTTGCGACTTCTTTTTTTTTTCCCCCAGTTGTGTTGCCTGCTTGAGCAACCAGTGTGAACGGTTTCTCACCCTCCCAGAGAGGATTTAGATGCTGCCGGAGCAGCCAGGTACACGGGCTACTGCCCCGGCTTGTCCCGTGGCTGGGCCAAGAGGCACACAAACCTGGAGGTGCTTTGGGAGCATCGTGCCGGGACCACAGCAGGAGTTTGCCGGGTAAAACAGCTCTGAAGAGGCAGCAGCTTCCCCCCGGCTCTGGGAGACGTGGGCTGCCCAGAGGCGATGCCCCCAAGGGGGGTCATCGGGGTGGGAGTGGGGACGTGTCCCCCCGTGGCTGCCAGCCCCCGCCTGCCCAGGTGACTTCTGTTCACATCGGCTTCACGTTTGGTTTAACAGGTTTGCCAAAGGCCCATTTGTGTGACAGGTTGCTGGCGGAGCAGGTGTAGAACAAGCAAACAAAATCGAAGTAGCGGTTTGGATTGAACTTCCGTGAGATCTGTTGGAAGAAGTAAATGTATAACTTACCAAATATACAACCTATGAAATCCATAAACTGCAATAGAGGACTAAATAATTCCTATCCTAAAAACACCTATTAAAAAGTTGCTTTACAGAAGAAAGCAGTGCTTTTTGTATAGGACAACTTGCAGCAAACTTTTATCTTTTAATCCAAATAGACCAGAAATGTCAGTGTAACAATGCAACCGTCTTTCATTTTTATTTCTCCCCAAGCAGAGAGAAATTTGGCATTCTGATTACAAATGCCCTTTAGGTCGACCCTGGGCACACTGCATCCAGTGGCGGTGGGTAGGTAATGGCGCCTGCAGTCCGTGCCGGTTTATTTTTCCCCGGGGTTTCCATCCCCAGAAACTGAAAACCCCACTGACGAAATAGAAGAATATTTCAAGGAGAAATGCAAGACGCGAAGCCCCTGTGCAGGGCTCCCACGCGGGGAAGGATATTTCGGCAGCGACAGCCCCTGAGCTGTGAAGCGCCACGGCCAGCTGGCAGACGGAGATGTTCGCAAGCAGTGAAACCAGAGCTTGGGAAATGTGTAGGTCTCGCTTAGCCCTGCAGGCAATTAGAGAAAAGACCTGTGCTGTCAGCACGATGCTTTCTTCCAAAAATACGGACGGGTAGATGCCGTCGGCACTCGCTGGCAAGTGCCGTGTACCCCCCTGTGACTGACGGGGACGCTTGCTGCCAGCCCACGTCAGCACCCTGGGTCTGGGAGCTGCTGCTGGCTCCTCGTTCCCTCTGGAGACAATTTGCTTTTTCAACGGGAAAGGTAGATGGTGATAGTGATGAAGATGATAGTGATGGTAATGATCATGGTGATGGTAATGATCATGGTGATGGTGCGCTCCCCGACGGGTTGCTTAAGGTCTTCACTAATTAAAGTTTCCCTTGTTTTGCAGCCTAAATGTTCAACGCACCAGTTTATACCGCTATATTCTTGCCATTGCCCTTAAGCTTACGACTTTTTAGAAGGGGAAGAGCTTCACGGGAGCTGGCAGTGCTGGTCTCGAGGTAAGGATGTGGCTTGTGGAAGGACTCATGCTTTCTAAACATGCAGATTTTAGTTTGGTAGCTACAAAAAAACCCCACCAAAACCCAAAAAAACTGAAAATGTAACCCTTCCTTATCCCTCCTCCTGAATATTTATTAGTCTGTGGCTGAAAACTTTTATGAGACTATTTTAACTTTAACCCTAGTATAAGGTTAAATAGCAATTAAAATGAAATCAAAGGATTTGATTTTTTTTTTTTCCCTAACTGGTGAAAACCTAACAATTTAGATCCTTCTTTCGGATCTCTTAAGTCTTGAAGTTTCCAGCTGTTCAGCTATTCCTCTGCCTGTGTTTCACCAGAGGGTTGGGAGGAGGTTTGCTCTGCTGCCGGGGATGGCACCTTTCCTTCCTCCCGAGGCCCTGCTCTGCTATGAAATAGGGTGTGGACCAAGAGTTGACACGGTGAAAAAAGTGAAATTACAGTGAAATTAAAATTCAGTTTACCTTCTTGCCAGTCTGCCACCAGACCTGGTGGGATCAGAGGGATCAGCTGGCAGCGGCAGCGACCCCGTCTCAGCCCTGACGGATGCGGGGATGATCCTCAGCCCCTGGTCCCATGGGCGCTCTCGGGTGTGGGGAGGATGGTGGAAATTCATCCAGCGCTGTGGGCAGCGTAAGGATATTTTCAGCTCATGCTCTACACGAGGAGGATCGTTTCTTACAAATTTCTCTGTTATTACTGCCATTGCTTTTAGTTAATTGGCAAAGTATTGAGTGTTTAAGGATGGGCGGAGATGACTCTCCCATTTTCCTCAGTCCTGTGTCTGGGAATTGAAACAAAGGCTTGTTTCGGTTGTCGTATTTGCATCCTTCATTTCTCATATTCAGAGACTGGTATGAGGTACTCCATTATTCATATATTAAATATATATTTGGAATCGCTCTAGCACCTTAGCATTTTTACATCAAGCATTAAATCTTCTTTATTTATTTTCTTATCTAAACCTCTGCTCTTTGGACCCAACATTTTTTGGAACGCAAAAGCGTATATGCTGAGATGAAGTACAAGTGGATTTACTGGAGTTTGAAAGGTCCCCCATGTTAAAGCAGGGACCCTGTCCACACACGCTCCAGGGACAGCTGAGGTTGGCCGAGCGGACTCAGCTCCGCTCGTATTTCGGGGCAGGACTGGACGGCTTTTAGCAGGAGTGTGTTATCAGGGCGAGGGAGGAGGGAGCACTGAGGAAAAGGAGGGGCAGCTTTTAGTAGGTCGAGCATTGCAAGGCGATCAGGCTTGATCTTCCTCATCGCTGCTAGACGACAGCACCAAGGGACTGGGAGACGTTTATTGTAAGGCCCACTACTTTTTAATTAAAGCCGCTATTGAAAATATTCATCACTCGGTGGTGGGAGGGAGAGAAACCTCCTGCCCCTTCTCTGCACATCACATGGGAAGCTGAAAAGGCCACATACCTGTTTCATCTCCTCCCATGCGGGCCAGCCTTGAAGCAGGCTGTAACACCTCTGGTACGCCCCCCGCCTTGCCATTTCGGGAAGGAAGAAGTTTGCATCTATTAACTTCCAAAAATAAAAGGTTAATTAAAGCCAACAGCTTAAACTAAGCTCAGATTGAGCTGACTTGGTATGTTAACCACCTGGAGCTACAGCATCAGAATTTTCACACGATGGCTAAGGTTCGGCAGGATTTTTCGGCAGGAGAAGACACCTCAGAAAGTGAGAAACCGACGGTTCACCAGGGGTTGTCACCTCTGTACTCTCCCAAATCAGGGGTACTCTGGGGATCAGAGCACGTGTCATAAAGTAATTTAAGCCGGGTAAATGTGATATAGGATGTGGTATACCAAAGTAGCCTGCTGCAGGGCTATCCCTGATGACAAGAAACTTTACAAGGACATGAGAAAACCCACTTGCCACCCCAGTTGGGTCGGTGCTGCCTCCTTCTCTTTGACTTACTATCTTTAATAACCAAAATGATTTCGAGCTGTGTGTAGGCAAATGACTGGGTCCATGAGGCGGCAGAGGTCCAGCAACTAGCCCAGTCCTTCAGCCCCGCGACCATGGCTGTGGTTGTCCACAGGGGCCTGTCCACAGGTAAGTTGGTTTCGCTACCAGGGGGACCCAAGTGAAAGAGGGCTGCATCGCCCTCGCTGCTGCCAGGGACGCGTGGCGGGTTATCGATGGGGGGGAGCGTGACACCCGGCTCCCCACACGGCTTGGGACAGGGAGCATCCCCAACGCAACCCTGCAGACCAGTGCCTCTAAATCCGCAACAGGGATGCAGGGAGATAGGCCAGGATTACCAAAAGAAGCTCAAAAAAGGTTCTATTATTGACTAATAATAATTTGTATTAGTCTCACTGAGGATTGCATTTAGCTTCGTGCATCAAAACATGCCTTTGCTTGGCTATAGCAATGGTTGTGACTTCAGAATATGTTTCCCGAAATCTTCACAGGGAAGTGCTGGTAGATGGTCTATTAGAGAAATATATGTTAAGACTGTTCAAAGTAAGTAAAAATATTTTTTTTAGCCACCCTGATGGTAGGCAATAGTGGGTGGTTTGTTCTGCAGGACAAATTTGTCTCTGATTTTCTTCTCTCCATTTTTTCTGATTCTCCACAGGGGTTTGAAATTCTTCTGCAGAGTCTACATGGGCTTGAAAGCTGAGCAAGATTTGTAGCTTGCACCAAATCTGAGGCAACGTCTATGAGACTACTTGCAGGGAAATGTGCATATAAGGCTCTTCAGGCGGTAACCAAAAGGGTATTATTTTTCCGTATAGCCTGTAGCTTTTTCATACCCAAGGCCCAACACTTGGAAAACTCATCTTCATAAATTGCTTTCTGTGAAGGCAGGTATCATATAGTGTTTCATACAGTGTTGGGCAAAAATTATCTTTAAGGATTGGGTCACTATGGTAACCACTTCTTATCTCAGAATCAAAAAGTGGTTATGATTGTAATTAAAAAATATATGCTTTCTACCAAGAAATATTCTGAATTACAGTTCATTTTTTTCTGTCGCATACTGGAGTTATTTTTATTGTCCCCAAAGGCATCAGCATTTGTTATAATTCAGCGCTGCAACACTTCATAGGGAGAAACTATAACCTGCTTTGAATGTACTGTCAGAAATTGTGGTCGATGACTTCAACCTCCTAAATACTTCAACAGACTCCAGCGAAACACCAGGAATGCTTTTTGTTCGTACAGAGGGGAAAGCATAAGATAAACAAGGCCTCCTGAAAGCTTGCGTTTCATCGCAACCAGCCGCGTATCCCGAGCCCAGTGATGTGCAGAGAGGGGTCCAGGTTTGCTGCTGTAAGCAGGTGGGTTGGCCACAAATTCAGATTTTCCTTCAGCTTAAGCAGCAGTTTTATTTAAAAAAACAAAAACCAAACCAAACCAAACCAAAACAAAACAAAAAAACAAAAAAAAACCCCACAAAACCAAAACCCCTCTCATCTTCTCTTCCTTGGGCACTTGTGCCCATCACTTCTGTTCCCAGGACCATGGTCACGCATGCAAACCTTGGCAGATCGCTGGGACATGGTGGGTGTTTGCAGGTAAATCACTGTGGCTGCCTTTCAAAACTGTAACTTAAGTAACAGGAAAGTAATGCTCTACGTGACCCCAGTCGAGCCAGTGGCAAAGCTGGTTTTCAATTCAAGGGGAGCAAAGCCAGGCTTGTGATTAGGTGAGCTGTTCCAGCTGGCTCTGATGGGAGTTGTCCACAGGTGGGTTCAGGGAGAAGAGAAGACCCCGCTGCTAATATGAACCATTTCCAAGGGGGTAGCGGCAGGGTGGCCCCATCCCCTCCTCCCTGGCCTAGGTCTGTGCCGCCAGTGGCAAAGCTGGTTTTCAATTCAAGGGGAGCAAAGCCAGGCTTGTGATTAGGTGAGCTGTTCCAGCTGGCTCTGATGGGAGTTGTCCACAGGTGGGTTCAGGGAGAAGAGAAGACCCCGCTGCTAATATGAACCATTTCCAAGGGGGTAGCGGCAGGGTGGCCCCATCCCCTCCTCCCTGGCCTAGGTCTGTGCCAGGCCAGGAGACTTTTAGCAGGATTTTTGGCACCCACCTCCGGTATTTCATTTCTGGGGGGGGCTGCAGCCTATTCATTCTTCAGCTAATGCATTATGGAGCAAATATCTGCCTATGTTTTATGTAAGTAGTAATAGAATTATTTGCCTAGATGTTTCTTTTTTCCACTCTTT
>NW_009217267.1:56653-57838 GCF_000690835.1 Fulmarus glacialis
GAACAAACATTTATTTTCCTAAAAACCTGTAACTTTCAACATTAATTTTTTTTTTGGCTCATTTCTCCATAATACAGTCATGAATCCCTGCGGACTCTTGAGCGTTTTCTCCTAGAAGTGGATTTACTGCTCGGTGGCTGCAGTTATTCCAGCAGGACACCGTGGAAAGCCTTTTTCATGCCTAAAATGAGGAGTTTGCTCTTCTTGGCCTGGAGGAGCAGACTCCTGTGCTCCAGATGAGCGGTAATGTTAGGTTAATGAGACACGGACTAATAATTTTTATTCTTTCGGAGCCATTCCAGCCACCCATCCACCCGAACGGCTGTCAGTGGAGGAGGAGTTGTTATTTATCGAGCCAGCTGAAGGCTTTTGGGAAAGGACCCTGAAAAAACTCCAGGCCCCGGTCACCCAGAAGAGCCCAAATACGCCTGTGGAGCCTGAGCACTGTGCCCAGGATGGTGGCAGCACTGCCCGCAGCATTTCGGGGCTGGCACAGGGATGCTCGCAGCACCCAGCTACAGTCTTCCCTTCACACAGGCTAACGCTGCGGGCTTTCCAGGTGAACTCTTGCCACCTAGAGAAGGTAAATACTTAATAACGGCTATAATAAAGTAAAGTGGTGAATGACTTCATTAAGCCTGGAGTAATAATTAGTTTAATCAGCTGAAGCGCAGCTCAGTAAAGCGCACTTCAGAGGTGAGTTAGCTCCAGCGTGCCGTGCTGGGGGCAAGGGAGGATGCTGGCAGGAGGAGGGCTCTGGGGACCTGTGCTGTGGTGCTTCCCAGGTGAGGGGGGACCCGGTGTTGGGGGGACAGCGTCAGAGGGATGCCCTCAGGGGGGGCAGCATCAGAGGGATGCCCTCGGGGAGGGTTTCCTCACCCTGCAGCTTGCCCTGGCGCAGCCTGGGGACAGGTCTAAGTGCAAGGCAGCTCCTGAAGCAGGTGAACTAAACCCTCTGGCCTTGAGGCGTGCCTGTGGCTTCGCCCTGGGCATCCATCCCTCAGCTCCACCGGGAAGCAGCTGTAATTTCACCTTTCCCCTGCGGGCTTTTCCCAGAGACTCTCTGGGGGTTTCCCTGTTCTTCAGCAGCTCAAGCTAATGGTTCGGTCCCCAAAACCCAGGCTGGTAGCTGCTTTTTTTTTTTCTCTCTTCAGTTTTTGAAGTATCTGGCAAGTCCCTTTTTTT
>NW_009217267.1:57869-68686 GCF_000690835.1 Fulmarus glacialis
TCACAGCTGAGCTGCGGTTCAAACTACAGGAAAATGTCCTATTCCACCCCTCCGTGTGCAAGTGGGTTTTGCACTCGTGATGGTTTTAATGTAGAGCAGTGTCTTTGACTGCGGTGTCACTTGCAAAGGTTGGATCTCCTGCTCTGCCATGTGTTGTTAGCCTCCTCCGCCACCCTCATCTTTCTAGTTTCACGATGGCAGTTGCTCGCTGGCATAGCCCTACCCTTAGATACAAGAAATGAGCTTGTCTGCATTGAGACTAAAGACTGCATTTTTGGTTTTCAACGTAGGGTGTCTGCAGTGTGAAATCCTGCTTACCACCAAGGACGTGCATCATAGTCCCAGCCAGCAGGGACCACAACTCCTCCCTTAACGAGCTGCTCCGAGAACAGTGGAGTTAAGACGTGCTGCAATGAGCAGGACAAACCGGTGCCTTCGTACCGCAGCGTCGAAACGGAGGAAAGGATGCCAAAGCTCTTTACCCTGCCCAGGTATTGGGAACCGACCTCCTCCTCCCTGCTCTCCTGGCAGTGCTTGGGGTCAGAAAGAGCCCATCAGAGAGAGTCTCGGGGGGAGGAGGACTGCTGTGTAGCACCACGGCTTCGGCGGTCCTCATGCTGAGCTCTGAGGAGCCCTTGGCAATGATAATTACTCAAGATTGTGGAGGCTACGGCAATCAGAGCGATGCTGAGCTTGGAGGAGCCTACTTCAGTTTGAAGTACATTAGTGTGCCCAGTACTGGAGAGCAAAAACCAGCGTGACGCACCCTCACGTTGTGAAGTAAAAAGGAAATCCTGCCGTTGGAGCTGGCTACCGGGATGAGGCAGCCCTTCATCTGCTTCCTCAGCCTGAATTCATTTCCTTGTCCTCTGGAGAGAGTAGGACGTGATGGTCCTTGCCCGTGGGGCATCAAAAAGAAGGAAACACAAGGGATTTGCTCGCAAGACAGAAACAGCACGTTGCCAAGGTAGGACCAACCCATACTCTCTCTTCCAAACAAAACATCAAGCAGAGAAAAGCTCCCTCCTGGAGCTCCAACATCCACTGTGCCCATTCTCTACCCATCGCTCTGAAGCTGAGTTAATGTTTTTAAAGGGCTTCCCTGTGCAGGAGTGCCTATCCTGCAACCTGCTGGTGGAGCAGCTCAAGGGGCCGGGGCTTCACGCTGCCTTTGCTTCTCGAAGTAACATCCTGCCGTGCTGTGACTTCTTGGGGACTTCCCCTAGACATGCCAGTGGGCTGGTTAATGGGGTTGGGGGAGAGGAAAACTGGGCCAAAAGAGGTGGCCAGGAGATCCAAGTAATGAAGCACAAAGTCAGCGTCCTAGCAGAGGTCCTTCAACCAGACGTACTCATGGGTGAGAAAAGAGGAAAGGAGGTGTGGATGTGTCGGTTGCTGATGCCTTCGACAGATGTTGCGTGTGAACAGATTATTTCCGCTGAAAGGTGAGCACCTGAACGATCAGAACAGCCATTTACAGTTCCCTGGGCAAGTTTAGTCTTCCATCCCTGTAAAGCCACCCCATGAACCAAATGAGGCAGAGATCCCAGGAGGCAAAAAAGGTGTCAGGTACTGTACGCACTGGAGGGGGCTGTGCTGCGCTGCAGCACCAGCTGCGATGCTGCGTCCTCCTTTCCAGCTCCAATACAGACAGTATTTTTCTCGTGCATGGAAAAAAAAAAAAAA
This sequence comes from Fulmarus glacialis, assembly GCF_000690835.1. Lineage (NCBI taxonomy): Eukaryota > Metazoa > Chordata > Aves > Procellariiformes > Procellariidae > Fulmarus > Fulmarus glacialis. Next base: position 59,556 of record NW_009217267.1, read on the forward strand.
TCCCAGCAGCTTTTCAAAAAGAAAAGCCAAATTTATTAAATTGCAAGTTCCTTCACCCTGGCTTTCCAAGGCGAGTTTGGATCCAGATGCCCCCGGGATGCACTCAAGCTCTCCAAGCACACAGCCCTGCAGGCAGGCGCGGGGCCAGCACGTCTCACCGTGGGTGCCCGTCTCCCATTACCCGTTTTCTACACGAGCCTCATGGTGGAAGTGGCCAAGGTGAGGGGATGCTCACACAGAGCAGGGACATCCCGGTTGCACCTCCCTGCTGCTCTCGCTGTTCAAGCTGCCAGGCCAGGCTGTAGGACCCCAGGTTGGTAGGCTCCATTTCCCACCCCCCTACCCCCAGAGGATCATGAACGTGAAAGAAGAAGGTTTTCTGGAGCTCAGTCCAACGTGCACGAAGAATAATAATTGCATCACTGATGGCAAGGGTTTTCTGTGCTGCAGCCTCGTGGCTTGCTGAGACACCGGGAAGGCTGCTGCATCTGCAATAAGTGAATTGGACACCTGAGATACTGGCTTCTACGCTCCTCCGTCCTGCAGGTAGGGGTAATTCTTTAAACATTTCCAGTGCAAACTGGCCACTGATTATCTAGGCTTGGAAGTGGGACAAGGATGAATAGAAACTCCTCAAAAACTATTTTTGAGGAAGACAGAGGAGTGTAAGGAGGGATTTATATGCACTGCTTGACTTGTATGACTGACTTGTACGGGGAAGAGCAAGAGGGATGAGTGGGAAAGAGGCAGCTGTGCCATGGGGGAGATTTCTCCCCATGAAGGAAGCAAGGGAAGCTCTCTGTCCCCTGACATCGGGTCACCTCCCTGTGTTTCCACTGAGCTTTGGGCAGCAGCAGGCACTGAAGGCTTTTCTCTTAATACCACTCCAAGAGGTATTTCAGTGCCATCGTACTCTTGCATTCTCAGAGCAGGACTTGGCCCCACCCATGGGTCAGGAACATAATGTGAGACAACAGAAACCTTGACGTTACTTCAGGGGGTTTTAGGTACTGTCTAAATAACGTGACTTCAAAGGGATGTGTGTGTGCTAGAAAACCACAGTGTGCGCTTCTCTTCTTCCTCATCGCTTCTTCTTTAGACTTACAGTCTTAATGAAACTTTTCCCTTGGTATCTACCATAGGTTAAATGTTTCCTTGCCTGCGTATGTTCAAAACAATAAAAAAAAACCCCGAAGCAGGACAGCGGTACCAGCAGGGCCAAGCCATGGCCGCACCCCACCTCGCGCTTCCTTAGGCAGCGGGGCAGGGACGCGAAGCAGAGGGCTGGCTTTCAGCAGGGAGGGATGCCAAAGTTTGCAAGCAACTTCTGCAACGCCAAGACGTTGCACGGCAAAGCCCATTGAGGTTGCGTAAGGCCGCGACTCATCGGCAGGGGCTGGTGGGTTTAGGGTTGGCAGCAGCAGCGGCGGCGGCGGCGGGCGGCACGTGTTTCGGTATCCTCTCTCTGCCTGCGCCCAAAGCCCCTTTGCAGTTTCAGCAGTTGCTGTATCAGCTTTACAGCCACAGCCCAGATTTCTGCTACCAGAAAGCCTGGACTGTGGGCAGCCAGGCGCTGCCTTTACGGCCATGGGCATTACCGCGCCTATAACTCACTCATCCCTTTTCAAAGGAAGGGTTTGCACCAGAGATCCTAGACGGATCATTGGTGGCCTCACTGCATTTCTTTAGCTGATAAAATTCTCTCGTCCGGGAAAGCCAGTACCCTGTGACCCTGCAATTTAAATTACACATTCAGGCTGGTGTTTTTAGGGAGCAGTCACAAGCACAGGCCTCTTGCAGCACCTTTTATTCAAAGGTAGATAGTCAAAAGATTCTTCCCACTTTGCAGATGTGCTGTTGCATTTACTGATGGGAAGCGTCACTGTAATCACCTTAGTGATGCTTCTGCTGAGGCTTAGAAAATTCACGGTCTCCTGCTGTCTTCCCCTCTGCCCAAATCTGCTTCCCCCTGCTCTCACCAACACAAGTGCCCTCTGCCTTTTTGCTGAACAAATGCAACGGGAAAAGGAAGAGAAACCCTTCAGGAGCGTGTTTTCCTGCACCAAGCAGAAAAAACTGGACGCGTTTTGCCATGGGGCTGCAGACGGTGGTCAGAGCAAACCGGAAAATCAGGTGCGTCTCCCATCGCAAGGACCAAGGCACCAGGGGCTGCTGTTCAGCCCGCCTGGCCACCCGGAGCAGGGAGGGGAGCCACAGGGACGCAGGGGGGCGTATGCAGCTGGGGATTAGGAAATGTAAGAACAGTTCCTGTAATGTGATATAGGAAGTGTATCTCATTCATGGACGCTGCTGCCACCCCGGCTGCACGCTGGGCTCCCGTTATGTTGAAAATTGCCCTTTTTGTTATCTAGGAGGAGGCAACAGGTTGCCGGTGGGTGTAGCGGTGATCTCTGATGTTTATGTGTCTGTGCTGGTTTTAAGATGTTTAAAGCTCACCAGGGCTACGCTATTTCATCTTGTTGAATCAGGGCCAAAGTCCCCAGGCCTTCCCGGAGCGAGTCACTGCTCAGACCCGCTGCTTGCAAGGATTGGCCCCATTTAGCCTTAGTGCCGGGGGAGGGAGGGTGTTTGCCATGGTTGTTTTGACTCAGCAAGTTAGATGGAGAAAGCTTTGAGAGGAGTTTCCAGCAGGCGCTACGCCAAATGCCGCAGCGGATGGATTTGGCTCCGCTCACCTGCTGCAGTGCGCTCCTGCTCTTTGGCCAGGTGACCCGAGTGCTAGAGCTGTCCTGGTGAGGCCTAGAGAGAGAGATATACAAAATTTCCATGCTCAGGAGCCGTGATGAACATGGAAGAAGTATTTGAAAAGAAATTTTGCACAATCTGAGCTACCCATTTATAAGGTAGCGATGGGCTGATATTGCTGAGTAGCTGAGTGCTTGCCAACTTCCAGGAAAGCCGTTTCTATACGTGAATATGAGGATAGCAAAGGCAGGCGCTATTATTATATATGGGCAAGAATCCCTGCAGGATCTTTGTACTCATGTCTGAGCGACAACTTGTCACCGCTCCAGCAAAGTTTGCATGCAAACACATCGCAGCGGCTCCATGTTTACTTAACCAACAGGAGTCTGCTCTTCAGTTTGAATTTTATTAGCTATTAAATGGGACTTATGGAGCACCAGATTGCACACCTGACAGGTTGTGAACATGGGTTTTGTTCACAAAACTTGCTCCCCTTGTACAGCCAGATGTAAAGGCGGTTGGGAAAGGACCAGCTGGGCTGGCTCTGCTGGCGCTGGCGACGCTGTGCCGGTCCTCCACCCCTCTGCACTTCCCCTGAGCTGAGCACTCATCCCTTGGGTGATGGGAATACATTTTAGTCGTTTCTAAACGCCGGAGCATCCGAAAGAGGCTTTTCATTCTACAGTTTTTCAGCCATTATATATAGAAAAAATAAAAAATCCTAAATCGAATCTTGCAAATGGCTCTAGGAAACTACTTACTGGTCTGGTTCCCACCTCATGTAAGAAGGAAAATGTGTGCGCCTGGGTTTTTCCCCCTGCCTCTGAAAAAGTGAGTTATGTTACAGTTGTAACTGCTGTTTTGTGGACAAGTTTTGGGCAAACAGCCCGGGAACTGCTGAACGTGCCAGAGAACCAAGGCACAGACCCAGTTGTTCATCCCAATTTATAAAATAATTTAATATAAAATAATTTAAGCGTGGACTTAAGTGCATTGCTGAATTGGGACTTTGGGCAAAACCTGCTGGATTCAGTTAATCTTAAGCAGATGTGTATCAGAGCTTGGGCAAAGCCACTGACGCCCAAGTATTTCATGAAAATCCTGTTGGTGATAACTCGGACACCAGCGCAAAGGCATTTTGGGAAACAAACCAGCGTTGTGCTGGGTAAGTCATACAGGAGAGGGGGAAAATAGGCTGATTTTGCTATTTTTAAGGCAGGCGGCCATGCCGATGTGAGTGGCAAACGGAGGTGAGCCAGGCGAGAGCCAGCTATGGCAGAGACTCTGATGGATGGCTATTCATTTCGGAGGAAAATTGGCAGTAAAAGGGATCTGGTCAGCGTTAAGCTCCAGCAGCGTTTATTCTAATTTTGTTGAGCTGACTCCTTAATTAAACGGTCGCTTTATGGGGAGTAGGAGAAGTATCGGCTATGCGGTAGCAAAAGGTAGAGGCTGCCATCCCAATTCACCTATTTTTTTCTGAATGCTGAGTAAACATTTTCCATCTCTGAGAGACTCTTCTCCCAAAGTCTACCTATCCTTCCCTGGGCAGCCGCAGCAGGAAGAGGGGGGGGGTCCCCTCTCCCCTCCGTGGCCGCCCGCTGCCATACCCCAGCCGTGGAGGATAATTTTGCCTCTAGTCTTCAGACAGCACCCAGGCATTTGCCTTTTCCTAAGGGACAACTTAATTCCTTTCCTGGACTTATTTTGGGCTATAACGTGGCTATATTTCAATGCATCTTATTAACCCCATATTGAAGGCAAGCATAGTAAACATGTGGAAAAAGAGCTATAGTTTACTTTTTTCCTTGCTGAAGGTCTTGTTTCCTTCTCCCTGTGCCCGGGCTTTCTCTGGGTCTCAACCCAGCAGCCCCTCCATCTCACAGTGGTCTTCCAAAAGGATTGATATAAATCTCAGACATACAAGAAATACGGTTGTTTGTATCTTTGCATCGCTAAGATGCGACATTGGGTCTACATAACTTAAAAGCAATACTTTGGAAAGTTATCTCTATGGTTGGCAGTGAAAATATGACTGACAGGGCAGGACTGGGATTGCCTCTATGGATGGGGCTACCAGGGAAAATGGTCCTACTGGAAAACCTTGAAGCTGACCTCCTTAATGGCATACAGCAAACTCAGAGTCGCCGGCAGCAGCGGAGAGGGCAGGGGTGGTTTCCCGCACAGTCTGGATTTTGCAGGTCCCCAGTGCTCGGTTTCCATCAGCTTACGCAGGGCGGTGATGGGAACCCGAGGTTTCCCACGCAAGTTACTCCTCACCAGGGAAAAGCATCCGCATCCAGGTGAAACTTCAAGCAATAGGTGTGTGCATCCGCCTGCACGCGTGTGATGCGCATGCAGGCAGTGAATTCAGCAGTTTGCCCTGTCACCGTAGCTGATGCGATTGCTGATGTGCGTAACTGGTGCCTCTCACTGATGTCTTGATGACGGATGGTGATTTTTGGGGAAGGAAAACCAGATTTGCAAGAAGGTCCGTGGCAGCTCCAGCTGGTGCTGGAGCTGGGAGGGTACCTGCAGGATGGTGGGCCAGCAGCAACGTGTGAATACACAGACAGCAGTCAGAGCTATTCTGGATCTCATGTTTGGCTTCTGTCTTAAAATAAATTAAGTATCTCTTCATCGCAACTGGCGCTCGGCCAAGGACGGTTCAGCTGCAATGTTCTCTGGGATGACCTGTGTGCCTTGTACGTGGCTTGTTTCGTTCAACAAACCCTAGGCAGGGAGAGAAAAATTACCCAAGCCTGGAAGAACTGGACCTGTTATTTCTAAGGCCCCTGACGTAAAGCATCATCTGCCTTCGGCAGAGTTACCCAGGCTCAGCAGAGGAGATTAATTTCTTTAAAACAGGATCTCCTCAGCCCTAGGCGCCATGTTGCCACATTACTCTCAGCCAAAACACCTGATGTATTATGTGGTGGATATCACGTCCACAAAGACGAATAAAGTATCATCTCGTCGTTTGCTATTGACCCCTGTGCAGCTGGCTCGGTTTTTTGGTGAGTTTGGAGGGACTTCTGTCCAGTCAGCACCTACGGATCATCTGCAACAGGGCGACTGGCTTCAAGCACCCCAAATGCCATCGGTCCTTCCCTGCAAGCCACCGCCTCACTGTTTAAGACGAGCACCGCCAGCCCCTCGCCCCATATGTGGCACTGTCTGGCTCAATAGGATTGTAACCCCATCCCCTGAGGATGGACTTTTAGTTTGTCTTGGGGGTTTATAAAGTGCTGTGGACTTTGGTCTCGAGCTGTTGGGGCAACTCAAGGAAAATAAAAGCTCCTCGCAGGGAGGAACCCAGTGCTGCCGGTGGGGAAAGCCTTCCCCCCTGGGCCAGCCGCAGCCGCGGCGCTGCTGCTGCTTTAGCGTGCCGTATTTCGTGCTGCTTTTAGGTGGCGCGGTTGGTAATGACTGCTGTAGCGACTTTGTGTCAGGGGATGACTTTATTGAGATGCTTAATCCTCAGCAGGTGCCGCGCAATATGACACGCGGTTATGTCTTGGAGGTAATAACGCCGCACTGATGTTTTACTATGCTGTTAACCCTCGGCGCGTTGAGGTATTACAAACGGCATTTATCTTCTGCTCCGTTACTGGTAACGCGCTCGCTTGCTTGGAGCCGTCTTGCCAAAGCAATGATTGATACGATGCAGGAAGCAGCTCGCTTCTTGCGGCCGACGTGTTTTATATCGCTTTTATTTTCCACACTCGTGTTTCTGCCTCTGTTCCAGCTCCGTGAGGTCTTGCACCATAAAATGGAGGCTCCGGCTGCAGGACGTGGCATGGCCTTGCTTTACAGTCACGCCTTGCTGCGGCACAGATCTCATGGGGTCTCTTATTTTCATAGCTGCTCCTGCCTCTTTTCTTTGTTAGGCTTAAGGCAGAAAAACAGTATGAAGGATCATGCTTTCTGTAGGGATTTACATTTATATTTCATGAAATACTGACATAGTTCCCCAAAAAGCAGGATAGAGACACATTTGGATCAATCGATGAGACATTTCCCTTGTTGCAGGACACGCCTTAATACGGTGCATGCTGCATCTCCTTGGTTCTTCCCTGTCCAGTGAAATTGGTGCAGCTTTGACTACATTTCAGTGGAGGACCAGAACCAGGATCACAAGCATTTGGCTAAGGACTTGTATGTGCATGGAATATTTTCCTGATTATAGTTTTGGATAATTGGGGAAATTTTCACAGGAATTAGAAGCCACTACAGGGACCTGTTTTACGTAGTAAGTTCTGATTGACTGAAGTATGGAAAATTAACACTGATGAAAACAGCCAAAAATTTAGGGTACCACCTTTATACTGATTGTGTCATTACAATACTCAGAGCTTTGTAGCTTATAAATCTGGAGATCGTCTTACAGAAAAGGTGATGGCATGTCACTCTTGGGAAGTCACTGCTACGGCTGCAACCCGTCCCCTTCCTCAGCATCGGATTTTTGCCTTGCTCCTACACCTAATAGCTTGCTTGGGTCCCACCTTTGTGGCCTGCCAAAGTTTTCCCTTGGGTTTTTGTGACTGAGTCACCCCCAGCTCTTCCACAAAGATGTCCGGGTGAAGGGCTGCAGTCCCATGCCGAGACTGGGGCTGCAGTTCTGCCTCCACCACACAGCTCCTGCCAGGGCTCCCTCCACCTCCTCCCGTTCCCATCCCACCTTCTTCGCAGCCTCGAGGATGGATCACCACCTCTGGGCAGGGACGTATGGATATTTGGATGGCAGCTGATGGCAAAATAGGTGCTAGCAATCATATTTTTAAGGGGTGCTGCTGTCTGTACAAACTGCTGCGCTGTTCATCACCATGTTTCTTCTAAGCTGCGGCTATCCCTAAGATTTCCCGGCTGGGGGTGTCTGTCTTGCCCGGCGCTCTGCCGCAGCACGTGCCCAAAGCAAGCCCCAGAAATCTCCCAGAGAGCGTCTGGATCCAGGCCTTCCCAAAAGCAACGGGGATTTCCTAAAAACCTCCTGAAAATCCCACTTTGGAACTTTTTCCTGTGCTGCAGCCTGTTTATTCCCAAGGCCATCGCCCCCCTCCCAGCCCCGGCCACAGGACATGCACCGGGGGCACTCGGTGGAGCAGAGAGGGGTGAATCAGGGGGTCTGCAGCTGCAAAGCTGCTGCCTTCACCCCCTCCCAGAAAGCAGGGAGTAGGTCACGGCTAATTAGTATTAGTGACCTGTCGCAGGTAGGTGTTTTCCAGCCAGTTTGTGGGGTATGTGGTGGGTTTTTATCTGATCCCCCTGCCTAGTCATGAGCAAACTGGAAAACAGATGGCAATTACCCGCAGCGCTAAGGGAGGCTTGGGTGGGAAGGCGCCGGGGCTTTCCTTCCCGACGCCTCAGGCGTGGAAAAAAAAGTGGTGAATCCTTGTTTACTGGGACGAGGTAAAGCTCACAGCTAGTGAGGGCACCCTGATCCCCAGCTTGTGGCTGAGGGAGGCAGCTGCTCAGAAATGGGTTTGAAAAGGCGGTGCCAGGTTCAAAACTTTAAGCTTGATGATGTCGTATTTTCAGGTTTTCAGTAAGTCCCAGTTAAGATGTAGCACTGGAAGATGCTTATTCTGCTTGTGCTTAAGCCATTTCCCAAGCAGGTTTTGGTTTTGAATGCTCAGGAGTATGTATTGACATACCCGATAGTGATAAAGTTCACAGAGCCGGGGAATCACAGATGCCTTACTTCCTTTGGGAATACCCCAAGGATAATTGCATTTGGCGTTAATACCCATCATGTATTTTACTGTCCAGTGACAAATTCTGCCCCTCAGGTGTGGATCCACATCTTTCTTCTGGTGAGGCAGAACTGCAGCCCAATTCAATATCAAGACAGTTCGGCTCTCGGAGCCGGCAGGCTCTGCGCTGCACACGAGGCTATACGGGAAGGCATCGGCCACCCTGAGGAATAGCTGGTAACCTAAGCGTGCACCCCGGCCGCTACGGGGGGGCAGAAGAAAACTTCCCTCAGAGGCACCTTGATAGCATCAGGCAAACTGACACAACCTGAAAATATTTAGATTGTATTATACGATGGAGATGTCCAAGCAGCCTGTTTTTTGCGTCGCACTGGTTTTCTTCCCTGTACATCCAGGGCAGGGTACGAGGCCAGACAGACCTTGGCGTCTCCCTGTGAGGCGGGGCTTGCGTTGCGGGGGTAACTTCCCTCAGAGGCACCTTGATAGCATCAGGCAAACTGACACAACCTGAAAATATTTAGATTGTATTATACGATGGAGATGTCCAAGCAGCCTGTTTTTTGCGTCGCACTGGTTTTCTTCCCTGTACATCCAGGGCAGGGTACGAGGCCAGACAGACCTTGGCGTCTCCCTGTGAGGCGGGGCTTGCGTTGCGGGGGTGCGATGCTGCGCTGGGGCTAACACCGCGCTGCCGGCCCTCGTGAGCCGCGG
>NW_009217268.1:0-257 GCF_000690835.1 Fulmarus glacialis
CCACCACGTGAGTCCCCAGCCCTATAGGAGACACTGGAGAGTCCCCACCGTGGGGCTCAGCCCTACAGCAGACACCGGAGGCTCACCATATGTGAGTGCCCAGCCCTATAGGGGATCCCCCCCCAACATGGAGGCTCAGCCCTATAGGTGCCCCTCGCTGACCCTCAGTGCCTATACTGCCCCACTGACCTCCACACACCCCATAGGGGGCCCAGCCAGACCCTATAGAGCCCCCCCAGGCCGTGCCAACCCTGTTG
>NW_009217268.1:533-767 GCF_000690835.1 Fulmarus glacialis
TCCGGGTGGGGAAGGGTTCCCTATAGGGTATCTGGGTCCCTTGTAGATGCCGTATGGATTTGGATAGGGTAGTGGGTTTCTATGGGTGTCCTATAGGTGTCTCTAGGGTCCCTATGATGGAGAAGAGGTCAGTGGGTGCCCCTGTGGGGTCCCTATGAAGGAGCGGGGGCTGGTGGGTGTCACTATAGGGTTTCTATAGGGTCCCTGTGAAGAAGCAGGGGCTGGTGGGTGTCG